>NC_064640.1:1067494466-1067804376 GCF_023864345.2 Schistocerca serialis cubense
ACCACTGCAAGGTCAATGTCTTCCTTGGACCTACACATTGACGATGAAACACAGAAATCGCATCGGACTGAAATACAAAAGGCAAACTGCCGCTTAAGTACAAGAATAGAGACTCTTCTTACAGTCGGTGCTTTCAGCATTCCCTGTGAGACCAGTATTAGTTTCCGATACACCTCAACAGGTTCAATGTATTCCTAGGACCATCACATTGACGATAAAACACAGAAATCGCATCGGAATTAAATACAAATGGCACAATGTCGCCTTAAGTACAAGAATAGAGACTCTTCTTACAGTCGGTGCTTTGAGCATTCCCTGTGGGACCAGTATTAGTTTCCGTTACACCACTGCAGGTTCAATGTATTCCTAGAACCTTCACATTGGCGATGAAATACAGAAATCGCATCGGAATTAAATACAAAAGGCACAATGTCGCCTTAAGTACAAGAATAGAGACTCTTCTTGCAGTCGGTGTTTTGAGCATTCCCTGTGAGACCAGAATTAGTTTCCGATACACCACTCCAGGTTCAATGTATTCCTTGGACCTTCACATTTACGATGAAACACAGAAATCGCAGCGGAATGAAATACAAAAGGCAAACTGCCGCGTAAGTACAAGAACAGATACTCTTCTTACAGTCGGTGCTTTCAGCATTCCCTGTGAGACCAGAATTAGTTTCCGATACACCTCAGCAGGTTCAATGTATTCCTAGAACCTTCACATTGACGATGAAACACAGAAATCGCATCGGAATTAAATACAAAAGGCACAATGCCGTCTTAAGTACAAGAATAGAGACTCTTCTTACAGTCGGTGCTTAAAGCATTCCCTGTGAGACCAGTATTAGTTTCCGATACACCTCAGCAGGTTCAAAGTATTCCTAGGACCTTCACATTGACGATGAAACACAGAAATCGCATCTGAATTAAATACAAAAGGCACAATGCCACCTTAAGTACAAGAATAGAAACCCTTCCTACAGTCGGTGCCTTGAGCATTCCCTGTGAGACCCGTATCAGTTTCCGATACACCAATGCAGGTTCAATGTATTCCTTGGACCTTCACATTGACGATGAAACACAGAAAACGCATCTGAATTAAATACAAAATGCCCAATGCCGCCTTAAGTACAAGAATAGAGACTCTTCTTACAGTCGGTGTTTTGAGCATTCCCTGTGAGACCAGTGTTAGTTTCCGATACACCACTGCAGGTTCAATGTATTCCTTGGACCTTCACATTGACGATGAAACACAGAAACCGCATCGGAATTAAATACAAAAGGCACAATGTCGCCTTAAGTACAAGAATAGAGACTCTTCTTGCAGTCGGTGTTTTGAGCATTCCCTGTGAGACCAGAATTAGTTTCCGATACACCTCAGCAGGTTCAATGTATTCCTAGAACCTTCACATTGACGATGAAACACAGAAATCGCATCGGAATTAAATACAAAAGGCACAATGCCGTCTTAAGTACAAGAATAGAGACTCTTCTTACAGTCGGTGCTTTCAGCATTCCCTGTGAGACCAGTATTAGTTTCCGATACACCTCAGCAGGTTCAAAGCATTCCTAGGACCTTCACATCGACGATGAAACACAGAAATCGCATCTCAATTAAATACAAAAGGCACAATGCCGCCTTAAGTACAAGAATAGAAACTCTTCTTACTGTCGGTGCTTTGAGCATTCCCTGTGAGACCAGTATTAGTTTCCGATACACCTCAGCAGGTTCAATGTATTCCTAGGACCTTCACATTGACGATGAAACACAGAAATCGCATCTGAATTAAATACAAAAGGCACAATGCCACCTTAAGTACAAGAATAGAAACTCTTCCTACAGTCGGTGCCTTGAGCATTCCCTGTGAGACCCGTATCAGTTTCCGATACACCACTGCAGGTTAAATGTATTCCTTGGACCTTCACATTGACGATGAAACACAGAAATCGCATCGGAATTAAATACAAAAGGCAAACTGTTGCGTAAGTACAAGAATAGAGACTCTTCTTACAGTCGGTGCTTTCAGCATTCCCTGTGAGACCAGTATTAGTTTCCGATACACCTCAGCAGGTTCAATGTATTCCTAGGACCTTCACATTGACGATGAAACACAGAAATCGCATCGGAATTAAATACAAAAGGCACAATGTCGCCTTAAGTACAAGAATAGAGACTCTTCTTACAGGCAGTGCTTTGAGCATACCCTGTGAGACCAGAATTAGTTTCCGATACACCACTCCAGGTTCAATGTATTCCTTGGAACTTCACATTTACGATGAAACACAGAAATCGCATCGGAATGAAATACAAAAGGCAAACTGCCGCGTAAGTACAAGAATAGGCACTCTTCTTACAGTCGGTGCTTACAGCATTCCCTGTGAGACCAGAATTAGTTTCCGATACACCTCAGCAGGCTCAATGTATTCCTAGGACCTTCACATTGACGATGAAACACAGAAATCGCATAGGAATTAAATACAAAAGGCACAATGCCGTCTTAAGTACAAGAATAGAGACACTTCTTACAGTCGGTGCTTTCAGCATTCCCTGTGAGACCAGTATTAGTTTCCGATACACCTCAGCAGGTTCAAAGTATTCCTAGGACCTTCACATTGACGATGAAACACAGAATTCACATCTGAATTAAATACAAAAGGCAAACTGCCGCGTAAGTACAAGAATAGAGACTCTTCTTATAGTCGGTGCTTTCAGCATTCCCTGTGAGACCAGAATTAGTTTCCGATACACCTCAGCAGGTTCAATGTATTCCTAGAACCTTCACATTGACGATGAAACACAGAAATCGCATCGGAATTAAATACAAAAGGCACAATGCCGTCTTAAGTACAAGAATAGAGACTCTTCTTACAGTCGGTGCTTTCAGCATTCCCTGTGAGACCAGTATTAGTTTCCGATACACCTCAGCAGGTTCAAAGTATTCCTAGGACCTTCACATCGACGATGAAACACAGAAATCGCATCTCAATTAAATACAAAAGGCACAATGCCGCCTTAAGTACAAGAATAGAAACTCTTCTTACTGTCGGTGCTTTGAGCATTCCCTGTGAGACCAGTATTAGTTTCCGATACACCTCAGCAGGTTCAATGTATTCCTAGGACCTTCACATTGACGATGAAACACAGAAATCGCATCTGAATTAAATACAAAAGGCACAATGCCACCTTAAGTACAAGAATAGAAACTCTTCCTACAGTCGGTGCCTTGCGCATTCCCTGTGAGACCCGTATCAGTTTCCGATACACCAATGCAGGTTCAATGTATTCCTTGGACCTTCACATTGACGATGAAACACAGAAAACGCATCTGAATTAAATACAAAATGCCCAATGCCGCCTTAAGTACAAGAATAGAGACTCTTCTTACAGTCGGTGTTTTGAGCATTCCCTGTGAGACCAGTGTTAGTTTCCGATACACCACTGCAGGTTCAATGTATTCCTTGGACCTTCACATTGACGATGAAACACAGAAATCGCATCCGAATTAAATACAATTGGCACAATGCCGTCGTAAGTACAAGAATAGAGACTCTTCTTACAGTCGGTGCTATGAGCATTCGCTGTAAGACCTGTATTAGTTTCCGATACACCACTGCAGGTTCAATGTATTTCTTGGACCTTCACATTGACGATTAAACACAGATATCGCATCGGAATTAAATACACAAGGCGCAATGCCGCCTTAAGTACAAGTATAGACACTCTTCTTACAGTCGGTGATTTGAGCATTCCCTGTGAGACCAGTATTAGTTTCTGATACACCACTGCAGGTTCAATGTATTCCTTGGACCTTCACATTGACGATGAAACACAGAAATCGCATCGGAGTTAAATACAAAAGGCACAATGCCGCTTTAAGTACAAGATTAGAGACTCTTCTTACAGTCGGTGCTTTGGGCATTCCCTGTGAGACCAGTATTAGTTTCTGATACACCACTGCAGGTTAAATGTATTCCTTGGACCTTCACATTGACGATGAAACACAGAAATCGCATCGGAATTAAATACAAAAGGCCAACTGCCGCGTAAGAACAAGAATAGAGACTCTTCTTACAGTCGGTGCTTTCAGCATTCCCTGTGAGACCAGTATTAGTTTCCGATACACCTCAGCAGGTTCAATGTATTCCTAGGACCTTCACATTGACGATGAAACACAGAAATCGCATCGGAATTAAATACAAAAGGCACAATGTCGCCTTAAGTACAAGAATAGAGACTCTTCTTACAGGCGGTGCTTTGAGCATTCCCTGTGAGACCAGAATTAGTTTCCGATACACCACTCCAGGTTCAATGTATTCCTTGGACCTTCACATTTACGATGAAACACAGAAATCGCATCGGAATGAAATACAAAAGGCAAACTGCCGCGTAAGTACAAGAATAGACACTCTTCTTACAGTCGGTGCTTACAGCATTCCCTGTGAGACCAGAATTAGTTTCCGATACACCTCAGCAGGCTCAATGTATTCCTAGGACCTTCACATTGACGATGAAACACAGAAATCGCATAGGAATTAAATACAAAAGGCACAATGCCGTCTTAAGTACAAGAATAGAGACATTTCTTACAGTCGGTGCTTTCAGCATTCCCTGTGAGACCAGTATTAGTTTCCGATACACCTCAGCAGGTTCAAAGTATTCCTAGGACCTTCACATTGACGATGAAACACAGAAATCGCATCTGAATTAAATACAAAAGGCACAATGCCGCCTTAAGTACAAGAATAGAAACTCTTCTTACAGTTGGTGCTTTGAGCATTCACTGTGAGGCCAGTATTAGTTTCCGATACACCACTGCAGGTTCAATGTATTCCTTGGACCTTCACATTGACGATGTAACACAGAAAACGCATCGGAATGAAATACAAAAGGCACAATGTCGCCTTAAGTACAAGAATAGAAACGCTTCGTACAGTCGGTGCTTTGAGCATTCCCTGTGAGACCAGTATTAGTTTCCGATACACCACTGCACGTTCAATGTATTCCTTGGACCTTCACATTGACGATGAAACACAGAAAACGCATCGGAATTTAATTCAAAAGGCCCAATGCCGCCTTAAGATCAAGAATAGAGACTCTTCTTACAGTCGGTGTTTCGAGCATTCCCCGAGAGACCAGTGTTAGTTTCCGAGACACCACTGCAGGTTCAATGTATTCCTTGGACCTTCACATTGACGATGAAACACAGATATCGCATCGGAATTAATACAAAAGGCGCAATGCCGCCTTAAGTACAAGTATAGAGACTCTTCTTACAGTCGGTGATTTGAGCATTCCCTCTGAGACCAGTATTAGTTTCTGATACACCACAGCAGGTTCAATGTATTGCTTGGACCTTCACATTCACGATGAAGCACAGATATTGCATCGGAGTTAAATTCAAAAGGCACAATGCCGCCTTAAGTACAAGAATAGAGACTCTTCTTACAGTCGATGCTTTGAGCATTCCCGGTGAGACCAGTATTAGTTTCCGATAAACCACTGTAGGTTCAATGAATTCCTTGGACCTTCACATTGACGTTGAAACACAGAAATCGCATCGGAATTAAATACAAAAGGCGCAATGCCGCCTTAAGTACAAGAATAGAGACTCTTCTTTCAGTCGGTGCTTTGAGCATTCCCTGTGAGACCAGTATTAGTTTCTGATACACCACTGCAGGTTCAATGTATTCCTTGGACCTTCACATTGACGATGAAACACAGAAATCGCATCGGTATTAATTACAAAAGGCACAATGATGTCATAAGTACAAGAATAGAGACTCTTCTTACAGTCGCTGCTTTGAGCATTCTCTGTGAGACCAGTATTAGTTTCCGATTCACCACTGCAGGTTCAATGTATTCCTTGGACCTTCACATTGACGATGAAACACAGAAATCGCATCGGAATTAAATACAAAAGGTGCAATGCCGCCTTATGTACAAGAATAGAGACTCTTCTTACAGTCGGTGCTTTGAGCATTCCCTGTGAGACCAGTATTAGTTTCTGATACACCACTGCAGGTTCAATGTATTCCTTGGACCTTCACATTGACGATGAAACACAGAAATCGCATCGGAATTAAATACAAAAGGCGCAATGCCGCCTTAAGTACAAGAATAGAAACTCTTCTTACAGTCGGTGCTTTGAGCATTCCCTGTGAGACCATTATTAGTTTCTGATACACCACTGCAGGTTCAATGTATTACTTGGACCTTCACATTGACGATGAAACACAGAAATCGCATCGGAATTAATTACATAAGGACCAATGATGTCATAAGTACAAGAATAGAGACTCTTCTTGCAGTCGGTGCTTTGAGCATTCCCTGTGAGATTAGTATTAGTTTCCGATACACCACTGCAGGTTCAATATATTCCTTGGACCATCACATTGACGATGAAACACAGAAATCGCATCGGAATTAAATACAAAAGTTGCAATGCCGCCTTAAGTACAAGAATAGAGACTCTTCTTACAGTCGGTGCTTTGAGCATTCCCTGTGAGACCAGAATTAGTTTCCGATACACCACTCCAGGTTCAATGTATTCCTTGGACCTTCACATTGACGATGAAACACAGAAATCGCATCGGAATTAAATACAAAAGGCAAACTGCCGCGTAAGTACAAGAATAGAGACTCTTCTTACAGTCGGTGCTTTTAGCATTCCCTGTGAGACCAGTATTAGTTTCCGATACACCTCAGCAGGTTCAATGTATTGCTAGGACTTTCACATTGACGATGAAACACAGAAATCGCATCGGAATTAAATACAAAAGGCACAAAGTCGCCTTAAGTACAAGAATAGAGACTCTTCTTACAGTGGGTGCTTTCAGCATTCCCTGTGAGACCAGAATTGGTTTCCGATACACCACTCCTGGTTCAATGTATTCCTTGGACCTTCACATTGACGACGAAACACAGAAATCGCATCGGAATGAAATACAAAAGGCAAACTGCCGCGTAAGTACAAGAATAGAGACTCTTCTTACAGTCGGTGCTTTCAGCATTCCCTGTGAGACCAGTATTAGTTTCCGATACACCTCAGCAGGTTCAATGTATTCCTAGGACCTTCACATTGACGATGAAACACAGAAATCGCATCGGAAATAAATACAAAAGGCACAATGCCGTCTTAAGTACAAGAATAGAGACTCTTCTTACAGTCGGTGCTTTCAGCATTCCCAGTGAGACCAGTATTAGTTTCCGATACACCTCAGCAGGTTCAATGTATTCCTAGGACTTTCACATTGACGATGAAACACAGAAATCGCATCTGAATTAAATACAAAAGGCAGAATGCCGCCTTAAGTACAAGAATAGAAACTCTTCCTACAGTCGGTGCTTTGAGCATTCCCTGTGAGACCAGTATCAGTTTCCGATACACCAATGCAGGTTCAATGTATTCCTTGGACCTTCACATTGACGATGAAACACAGAAATCGCATCCGAATTAAATACAATTGGCACAATGCCGTCGTAAGAACAAGAATAGAGACTCTTCTTACAATCGGTGCTATGAGCATTCGCTGTAAGACCTGTATTAGTTTCCGATACACCACTGCAGGTTCAATGTATTTCTTGGACCTTCACATTGACGATTAAACACAGATTTCGCATCGGAATTAAATACACAAGACGCAATGCCGCCATAAGTACAAGTATAGACACTCTTCTTACAGTCGGTGATTTGAGCATTCCCTGTGAGACCAGTATTAGCTTCCTATACACCTCTGCAGGTTCAATGTATTCCTAGGACCTTCACATTGACGATGAAACACAGAAATCGCATCGGAATTAAATACAAAAGGCGCAATGCCGCCCTAAGTACAAGATTTGAGACTCTTCTTACAGTCGCTGCTTTGAGCATTCTCTGTGAGACCAGTATTAGTTTCCGATACACCACTGCAGGTTCAATGTATTCCTTGGACCTTCACATTGACGATGAAACACAGAAATCGCATCGGAATTAAATACAAAAGGTGCAATGCCGCCTTAAGTACAAGAATAGAGACTCTTCTTACAGTCGGTGCTTTGAGCATTCCCTGTGAGACCAGAATTTGTTTCCGATACACCACTCCAGGTTCAATGTATTCCTTGGACCTTCACATTGACGATGAAACACAGAAATCGCATCGGAATTAAATACAAAAGGCAAACTGCCGCGTAAGTACAAGAATAGAGACTCTTCTTACAGTCGGTGCTTTTAGCATTCCCTGTGAGACCAGTATTAGTTTCCGATACACCTCAGCAGGTTCAATGTATTGCTAGGACCTTCACATTGACGATGAAACACAGAAATCGCATCGGAATTAAATACAAAATGCACAATGTCGCCTTAAGTACAAGAATAGAGACTCTTCTTACAGTCGGTGCTTTCAGCATTCCCTGTGAGACCAGAACTAGTTTCCGATACACCACTCCTGGTTCAATGTATTCCTTGGACCTTCACATTGACGATGAAACACAGAAATCGCATCGGAATGAAATACAAAAGGCAAACTGCCGCGTAAGTACAAGAATAGAGACTCATCTTACAGTCGGTGCTTTCAGCATTCCCTGTGAGACCAGTGTTAGTTTCCGATACACCTCAGCAGGTTCAATGTATTCCTAGGACCTTCACATTGACGATGAAACACAGAAATCGCATCGGAATTAAATACAAAAGGCACAATGCCGTCTTAAGTACAAGAATAGAGACTCTTCTTACAGTCGGTGCTTTCAGCATTCCCTGGGAGACCAGTATTAGTTTCACATACACCTCAGCAGGTTCAATGTATTCCTAGGACTTTCACATTGACGATGAAACACAGAAATCGCAACTGAATTAAATACAAAAGGCAGAATGCCGCCTTAAGTACAAGAATAGAAACTCTTCCTACAGTCGGTGCTTTGAGCATTCCCTGTGAGACCAGTATCAGTTTCCGATACACCAATGCAGGTTCAATGTATTCCTTGGACCTTCACATTGACGATGAAACACAGAAATCCCATCCGAATTAAAGACAATTGGCACAATGCCGTCGTAAGTACAAGAATAGAGACTCTTCTTACAGTCGGTGCAATGAGCATTCGCTGTAAGACCTGTATTAGTTTCCGTTACACCACTGCAGGTTCAAAGTATTTCTTGGACCTTCACATTGACGATTAAACACAGATATCGCATCGGAATTAAATACACAAGACGCAATGCCGCCTTAAGTACAAGTATAGACACTCTTCTTACAGTCGGTGATTTGAGCATTCCCTGTGAGACCAGTATTAGTTTCTGATACACCACTGCAGGTTAAATGTATTCCTTGGAGCTTGCCATTGACAATGAAACACAGAAATCGCATCGGAATTAAATACAAAAGGCAAACTGCCACGTAAGTACAAAAATAGAAACTCTTCTTACAGTCGGTGCTTTGAGCATTCTCTGTGGGACCAGTATTAGTTTCCGTTACACCACTGCAGGTTCAATGTATTCCTAGGACCTTCACATTGACGATGAAACACAGAAATCGCATTGGAATTAAATACAAAAGGCACAATGTCGCCTTAAGTACAAGAATAGAGACTCTTCTTGCAGTCGGTGCTTTGAGCATTCCCTGTGAGACCAGAATTAGTTTCCGATACACCACTCCAGGTTCAATGTATTCCTTGGACCTTCACATTTACGATGAAACACAGAAATCGCATCGGAATGAAATACAAAAGGCAAACTGCCGCGTAAGTACAAGAATAGAGACTCTTCTTACAGTCGGTGCTTTCAGCATTCCCTGTGAGACCAGTATTAGCTTCCTATACACCTCTGCAGGTTCAATGTATTCCTAGGACCTTCAGATTGACGTTGAAACACAGAAATCGCATCGGAATTAAATACAAATGGCGCAATGCCGCCTTAAGTACAAGAATAGAGACTCTTCTTTCAGTCGGTGCTTTGAGCATTCCCTGTGAGACCAGTATTAGTTTCTGATACACCACTGCAGGTTCAATGTATTCCTTGGACCTTCACATTGACGATGAAACACAGAAATCGCATCGCTATTAATTACAATAGGCACAATGATGTCATAAGTACAAGAATAGAGACTCTTCTTACAGTCGCTGCTTTGAGCATTCCCTGTGAGACCAGTATTAATTTCCGATACACCACTGCAGGTTCAATGTATTCCTTGGACCTTCACATTGACGATGAAACACAGAAATCGCATCGGAATTAATTACAAAAGGTGCAATGCCGCCTTAAGTACAAGAATAGAGACTCTTCTTACAGTCGGTGCTTTGAGCATTCCCTGTGAGACCAGTATTAGTTTCTGATACACCACTGCAGGTTCAATGTATTCCTTGGACCTTCACATTGACGATGAAACACAGAAATCGCATCGGAATTAAATACAAAAGGCGCAATGCCGCCTTAAGTAGAAGAATAGAAACTCTTCTTACAGTCGGTGCTTTGAGCATTCCCTGTGAGATCAGTATTAGTTTCTGATACACCACTGCAGGTTCAATGTATTACTTGGACCTTCACATTGACGATGAAACACAGAAATCGCATCGGAATTAATTACAAAAGGACCAATGATGTCATAAGTACAAGAATAGAGACTCTTCTTACAGTCGGTGCTTTGAGCATTCCGTGTGAGACCAGTATTAGTTTCCGATACACCACTGCAGGTTCAATATATTCCTTGGACCATCACATTGACGATGAAACACAGAAATCGCATCGGAATTAAATACAAAAGGTGCAATGCCGCCTTAAGTACAAGAATAGAGACTCTTCTTACAGTCGGTGCTTTCAGCATTCCCTGTGAGACCAGAATTAGTTTCCGATACACCACTCCTGGTTCAATGTATTCCTTGGACCTTCACATTGACGATGAAACACAGAAATCGCATCGGAATTAAATACAAAAGGCAAACTGCCGCGTAAGTACAAGAATAGAGACTCTTCTTACAGTCGGTGCTTTTAGCATTCCCTGTGAGACCAGTATTAGTTTCAGATACACCTCAGCAGGTTCAATGTATTGCTAGGACCTTCACATTGACGATGAAACACAGAAATCGCATCGGAATTAAATACAAAAGGCACAATGTCGCCTTAAGTACAAGAATAGAGACTCTTCTTACAGTCGGTGCTTTCAGCATTCCCTGTGAGACCAGAATTAGTTTCCGATACACCACCCCTGGTTCAATGTATTCCTTGGACCTTCACATTGACGATGAAACACAGAAATCGCATCGGAATGAAATACAAAAGGCAAACTGCCGCGTAAGTACAAGAATAGAGACTCTTCTTACAGTCGGTGCTTTCAGCATTCCCTGTGAGACCAGTATTAGTCTCCGATACACCTCAGAAGGTTCAATGTATTCCTAGGACCTTCACATTGACGATGAAACACAGAAATCGCATCGGAATTAAATACAAAAGGCACAATGCCGTCTTAAGTACAAGAATAGAAACTCTTCTAGCAGTCGGTGCTTTCAGCATTCCCTGCGAGACCAGTATTAGTTTCCGATGCACCTCAGCAGGGTCAATGTATTCCTAGGACTTTCACATTGACGATGAAACACAGAAATCGCATCTGAATTAAATACAAAAGGCAGAATGCCGCCTTAAGTACAAGAATAGAACCTCTTCCTACAGTCGGTGCTTTGAGCATTCCCTGTGAGACCAGTATCAGTTTCCGATACACCAATGCAGGTTCAATGTATTCCTTGGACCTTCACATTGACGATGAAACACAGAAATCAAATCCGAATTAAATACAATTGGCACAATGCCGTCGTAAGTACAAGAATAGAGACTCCTCTTACAGTCGGTGCTATGAGCATTCGCTGTAAGACCTGTATTAGTTTCCGATACACCACTGCAGGTTCAATGTATTTCTTGGACCTTCACATTGACGATTAAACACAGATATCGCATCGGAATTAAATACACAAGACGCAATGCCGCCTTAAGTACAAGTATAGACACTCTTCTTACAGTCGGTGATTTGAGCATTCCCTGTGAGACCAGTATTAGTTTCTGATACACCACTGCAGGTTAAATGTATTCCTTGGACCTTCACATTGACAATGAAACACAGAAATCGCATCGGAATTAAATACAAAAGGCAAACTGCCACGTAAGTACAAAAATAGAAACTCTTCTTACAGTCGGTGCTTTGAGCATTCCCTGTGGGACCAGTATTAGTTTCCGTTACACCACTGCACGTTCAATGAATTCCTAGGACCTTCCCATTTACGATGAAACACAGAAATCGCATCGGAATGAAATACAAAAGGCAAACTGCCGCGTAAGTACAAGAATAGAGACTCTTCTTACAGTCGGTGCTTTTAGCATTCCCTGTGAGACCAGTATTAGTTTCCGATACACCTCAGCAGGTTCAATGTATTGCTAGGACCTTCACATTGACGATGAAACACAGATATCGCATCGGAATTAAATACAAAATGCACAATGTCGCCTTAAGTACAAGAATAGAGACTCTTCTTACAGTCGGTGCTTTCAGCATTCCCTGTGAGACCAGAATTAGTTTCCGATACACCACTCCTGGTTCAATGCATTCCTTGGACCTTCACATTGACGATGAAACACAGAAATCGCATCGGAATGAAATACAAAAGGCAAACTGCCGCGTAAGTACAAGAATAGAGACTCATCTTACAGTCGGTGCTTTCAGCATTCCCTGTGAGACCAGTATTAGTTTCCGATACACCTCAGCAGGTTCAATGTATTCCTAGGACCTTCATATTGACGATGAAACACATAAATTGCATCGGAATTAAATACAAAAGGCACAATGCCGTCTTAAGTACAAGAATAGAGACTCTTCTTACAGTCGGTGCTTTCAGCATTCCCTGGGAGACCAGTATTAGTTTCCGATACACCTCAGCAGGTTCAATGTATTCCTAGGACTTTCACATTGACGATGAAACACAGAAATCGTAACTGAATTAAATACAAAAGGCAGAATGCCGCCTTAAGTACAAGAATAGAAACTCTTCCTACAGTCGGTGCTTTGAGCATTCCCTGTGAGACCAGTATCAGTTTCAGATACACCAATGCAGGTTCAATGTATTCCTTGGACCTTCACATTGACGATGAAACACAGAAATCCCATCCGAATTAAATACAATTGGCACAATGCCGTCGTAAGTACAAGAATAGAGACTCTTCTTACAGTCGGTGCTATGAGCATTCGCTGTAAGACCTGTATTAGTTTCCGATACACCACTGCAGGTTCAATGTATTTCTTGGACCTTCACATTGACGATTAAACACAGATATCGCATCGGAATCAAATACACAAGACGCAATGCCGCCTTAAGTACAAGTATAGACACTCTTCTTACAGTCGGTGATTTGAGCATTCCCTGTGAGACCAGTATTAGTTTGTGATACACCACTGCAGGTTAAATGTATTCCTTGGACCTTCACATTGACAATGAAACACAGAAATCGCATCGGAATTAAATATAAAAGGCAAACTGCCACGTAAGTACAAAAATAGAAACTCTTCTTACAGTCGGTGCTTTGAGCATTCACTGTGGGACCAGTATTAGTTTCCGTTACACCACTGCAGGATCAATGTATTCCTAGGACCTTCACATTGACGATGAAACACAGAAATCGCATTGGAATTAAATACAAAAGGCACAATGTCGCCTTAAGTACAAGAATAGAGACTCTTCTTGCAGTCGGTGCTTTGAGCATTCCCTGTGAGACCAGAATTAGTTTCCGATACACCACTCCAGGTTCAATGTATTCCTTGGACCTTCACATTTACGACGAAACACAGAAATCGCATCGGAATGAAATACAAAAGGCAAACTGCCGCGTAAGTACAAGAATAGAGACTCTTCTTACAGTCGGTGCTTTCAGCATTCCCTGTGAGACCAGTATTAGCTTCCTATACACCTATGCAGGTTCAATGTATTCCTAGGACCTTCACATTGACGTTGAAACACAGAAATCGCATCGGAATTAAATACAAAAGGCGCAATGCCGCCTTAAGTACAAGAATAGAGACTCTTCTTTCAGTCGGTGCTTTGAGCATTCCCTGTGAGACCAGTATTAGTTTCTGATACACCACTGCAGGTTCAATGTATTCCTTGGACCTTCACATTGACGATGAAACACAGAAATCGCATCGGTATTATTTACAAAAGGCACAATGATGTCATAAGTACAAGTATAGAGACTCTTCTTACAGTCGCTGCTTTAAGCAATCTCTGTGAGACCAGTATTAGTTTCCGATACACCACTGCAGGTTCAATGTATTCCTTGGACCTTCACATTGACGATGAAACTCAGAAATCGCATCGGAATTAAATACAAAAGGTGCAATGCCGCCTTAAGTACAAGAATAGAGACTCTTCTTACAGTCGGTGCTTTGAGCATTCCCTGTGAGACCAGTATTAGTTTCTGATACACCACTGCAGGTTCAATGTATTCCTTGGACCTTCACATTGACGATGAAACACAGAAATCGCATCGGAATTAAATACAAAAGGCGCAATGCCGCCTTAAGTACAATAATAGAAACTCTTCTTACAGTCGGTGCTTTGAGCATTCCCTGTGAGACCAGTATTAGTTTCTGATACACCACTGCAGGTTCAATGTATTACTTGGACCTTCACATTGACGATGAAACACAGAAATCGCATCGGAATTAATTACAAATGGACCAATGATGTCATAAGTAGAAGAATAGAGACTCTTCTTACAGTCGGTGCTTTGGGCATTCCCTGTGAGACCAGTATTAGTTTCCGATACACCACTGCACGTTCAATATATTCCTTGGACCATCACATTGACGATGAAACACAGAAATCGCATCGGAATTAAACACAAAAGGTGCAATGTCGCCTTAAGTACAAGAATAGAGACTCTTCTTACAGTCGGTGCTTTGAGCATTCCCTGTGAGACCAGAATTAGTTTCCGATACACCACTGCAGGTTCAATGTGTTTCTTGGACCTTCACATTGACGATTAAACACAGATATCGCATCGGAATTAAATACACAAGACGCAATGCCGCCTTAAGTACAAGTATAGACACTCTTCTTACAGTCGGTGATTTGAGCATTCCCTGTGAGACCAGTATTAGTTTCTGATACACCACTGCAGGTTAAATGTATTCCTTGGACCTTCACATTGACGATGAAGCACAGAAATCGCATCCGAATTAGATACAATTGGCACAATGCCGGCTTAAGTACAAGAATAGACACTCTTCTTACAGTCGGTGCTATGAGCATTCCCTGTGAGACCTGTATTAGTTTCTGATACACCACTGCAGGTTCAATGTATTTCTTGGACCTTCACATTGACGATGAAACACAGATATCGCATCGGAATTAAATACAAAAAGCGCAATGCCGCCTTAAGTACAAGTATAGAGACTCTTCTTACAGTCGGTGCTTTGAGCATTCCCTGTGAGACCAGTATTAGTTTCTGATACACCACTGCAGGTTCAATGTATTGCTTGGACCTTCGCATTCACGATGAAACACAGAAATCGCATCGGAGTTAAATACAAAAGGCAAAATGCCGCCTTAAGTACAAGAATAGAGACTCTTCTTACAGTCGGTGCTTTGAGTATTCCCTGTGAGACCAGAATTAGTTTCCGATACACCACTCCTGGTTCAATGTATTCCTTGGACCTTCACATTGACGATGAAACACAGAAATCGCATCGGAATGAACTACAAAAGGCAAACTGCCGCGTAAGTACAAGAATAGAGACTCTTCTTACAGTCGGTGCTTTCAGCATTCCCTGTGAGACCAGTATTAGTTTCCGATACACTCAGCAGGTTCAATGTATTACTAGGACCTTCACATTGACGATGAATCACAGAAATCGCATCAGAATTAAATACAAAAGGCACAATGTCGCCTATAGTACAAGAATTGAGACTGTTCTTACAGTCGGTGCTTTGAGCATTCCCTGTGAGACCAGTATTAGTTTCCGATACACCACTGCACGTTCAATGAATTCCTTGGACCTTCACATTGACGATGAAACACAGAAATCGCATCGGAATGAAATACAAAAGGCAAACTGCCGCGTAAGTACAAGAATAGAGACTCTCCTTACAGTCGGTGCTTTCAGCATTCCATGTGAGACCAGTATTAGTTTCCGATACACCTCAGCAGGTTCAATGTATTCCTAGGATCTTCACATTGACGATGAAACACAGAAAACGCATCGGAATTATATACAAAAGGCGCAATGCCGCCTTAAGTACAAGAATAGAGACTCTTCTTACGGTCGGTGCTTTGAGCATTCCCTGTGAGATCAGTATTAGTTTCCGATACACCGCTGCAGGTTCAATGTATTCCTTGGACATTCACATTGACGATGAAACACAGAAATCGCATCGGAATGAAATACAAAAGGCAAACTGCCGCGTAAGTACAAGAATAGAGACTCTTCTTACAGTCGGTGCTTTCAGCATTCCCTGTGAGACCAGTATTAGTTTCCGATACACCTCAGCAGGTTCAATGTATACCTAAGACCTTCACATTGACGATGAAACACAGAAATCGCATCGGAATTAAATACAAAAGGCACAATGTCGCCTTAAGTACAAGAATAGAGACTCTTCTTACAGTCGTTGCTTTGAGCATTCCCTGTGGGACCAGTATTAGTTTCCGTTACACCACTGCAGGTTCAATGTATTCCTAGGACTTTCACATTGACGATGAAACACAGAAATCGCATCGGAATTAAATACAAAAGGCACAATGTCGCCTTAAGTACGAGAATAGAGACTCTTCTTGCAGTCCGTGCTTTGAGCATTCCATGTGAGACCAGAATTAGTTTCCGATACACCACTCCAGGTTCAATGTATTCCTTGGACCTTCACATTTACGATGAAACACAGAAATCGCATCGGAATGAAATACAAAAGGCGAACTGCCGCGTAAGTACAAGAATAGAGACTCTTCTTACAGTCGGTGCTTTCAGCATTCCCTGTGAGACCAGTATTAGTTTCCGATACACCTCAGCAGGTTCAATGTATTCCTAGGACCTTCACATTGACGATGAAACACAGAAATCGCATCGGAATTAAATACAAAAGGCGCAATGCCACCTTAAGTACAAGAATAGAGACTCTTCTTACAGTCGGTGCTTTGAGCATTCCCTGTGAGACCAGAATTAGTTTCCGATACACCACTCCAGGTTCAATATATTCCTTGGACCTTCACATTGACGATGAAACACAGAAATCGCATCGGAATGAACTACAAAAGGCAAACTGCCGCGTAAGTACAAGAATAGAGACTCTTCTTACAGTCGGTGCTTTCAGCATTCCCTGTGAGACCAGTATTAGTTTCCGATACACTCAGCAGGTTCAATGTATTACTAGGACCTTCACATTGACGATGAAACACAGAAATCGCATCAGAATTAAATACAAAAGGCACAATGTCGCCTATAGTACAAGAATTGAGACTGTTCTTACAGTCGGTGCTTTGAGTATTCCCTGTGAGACCAGTATTAGTTTCCGATACACCACTGCACGTTCAATGAATTCCTTGGACCTTCACATTGACGATGAAACACAGAAATCGCATCGGAATGAAATACAAAAGGCAAACTGCCGCGTAAGTACAAGAATAGAGACTCTCCTTACAGTCGGTGCTTTCAGCATTCCATGTGAGACCAGTATTAGTTTCCGATACACCTCAGCAGGTTCAATGTATTCCTAGGATCTTCACATTGACGATGAAACACAGAAAACGCATCGGAATTATATACAAAAGGCGCAATGCCGCCTTAAGTACAAGAATAGAGACTCTTCTTACATTCGGTGCTTTGAGCATTCCCTGTGAGACCAGAATTAGTTTCCGATACACCACTCCATGTTCAATGTATTCCTTGGACATTCACATTGACGAAGAAACACAGAAATCGCATCGGAATGAAATACAAAAGGCAAACTGCCGCGTAAGTACAAGAATAGAGACTCTTCTTACAGTCGGTGCTTTCAGCATTCCCTGTGAGACCAGTATTAGTTTCCGATACACCTCAGCAGGTTCAATGTATGCCTAAGACCTTCACATTGACGATGAAACACAGAAATCGCATCGGAATTAAATACAAAAGGCACAATGTCGCCTTAAGTACAAGAATAGAGACTCTTCTTACAGTCGTTGCTTTGAGCATTCCCTGTGGGACCAGTATTAGTTTCCGTTACACCACTGCAGGTTCAATGTATTCCTAGGACTTTCACATTGACGATGAAACACAGAAATCGCATCGGAATTAAATACAAAAGGCACAATGTCGCCTTAAGTACAAGAATAGAGACTCTTCTTGCAGTCCGTGCTTTGAGCATTCCATGTGAGACCAGAATTAGTTTCCGATACACCACTCCAGGTTCAATGTATTCCTTGGACCTTCACATTTACGATGAAACACAGAAATCGCATCGGAATGAAATACAAAAGGCGAACTGCCGCGTAAGTACAAGAATAGAGACTCTTCTTACTGTCGGTGCTTTCAGCATTCCCTGTGAGACCAGTATTAGTTTCCGATACACCTCAGCAGGTTCAATGTATTCCTAGGACCTTCACATTGACGATGAAACACAGAAATCGCATCGGAATTAAATACAAAAGGCGCAATGCCACCTTAAGTACAAGAATAGAGTCTCTTCTTACAGTCGGTGCTTTGAGCATTCCCTGTGAGACCAGAATTAGAATCCGATACCCAACTCCAGGTTCAATATATTCCTTGGACCTTCACATTGACGATGAAACACAGAAATCGCATCGGAATGAAATACAAAAGGCAAACTGCAGCGTAAGTACAAGAATAGAGACTCTTCTTACAGTCGGTGCTTTCAGCATTCCCTGTGAGACCAGTATTAGTTTCCGATACACCTCTGCAGGTTCAATGTATTCCTAGGACCTTCACATTGACGATGAATCACAGAAATCGCATCGGAATGAAATACAAAAGGCAAACTGCCGCGTAAGTACAAGAACAGAGACTCTTCTTACAGTCGGTGCTTTCAGCATTCCCTGTGAGACCAGAGTTAGTTTCCGATACACCTCAGCCGGTCCAATGTATTCCTAGGACCTTCACATTGACGATGAAACACAGAAATCGCATCGGAATTAAATACAAAAGGCACAATGCCGTCTTAAGTACAAGAATAGAGACTCCTCTTACAGTCGGTGCTTTCAGCATTCTCTGTGAGACCAGTATTAGTTTCCGATACACCTCAGCAGGTTCAAAGTATTCCTAGGACCTTCACATTGACGATGAAACACAGAAATCGCATCTGAATTAAATACAAATGGCACAATGCCGCCTTAAGTACAAGAATAGAAACTCTTCTTACGGTCGGTGCTTTGAGCATTCCCTGTGAGACCAGTATTAGTTTCCGATACACCACTGCAGGTTCAATGAATTCCTTGGACCTTCACAATGACGATGTAACACAGAAAACGCATCGGAATTAAATACAAAAGGCACAATGTCGCCTTAAGTACAAGAATAGAAACTCTTCGTACAGTCGGTGCTTTGAGCATTCCCTGTGAGACCAATATTAGTTTCCGATACACCACTGCAGGTTCAATGTATTCCATGGACATACACATTGACGATCGAACACTGAAATTACATCGGAATTAAATACAAAATGCACAATGCCGCCTTGAGTGCAAGATGAGAGACTCTTCTTACAGTCGGTGATTTGAGCATTCCCTGCGAGACCAATATTTGTTTCCGATACACCACTGCAGGTTCAATGTATTCCTTGGTCCTTCACATTGACGATGAAACACAGAAATCGCATCGGAATTAAATAAAAAAGGCACAATGCCGCCTTAAGTACAAGAATACAGACTCTTCTTACAGACGGTGCTTTGAGCATTCCCTGTGAGACCAGTATTAGTTTCCGATACACCACTGCAGGTTCAATGTATTCCTTGGACATTCACATTGACGATGAAACCCAGAAATCGCATCGGAATTAAATACAAAAGGCGCAATGCCACCTTAAGTACAAGAATAGAAACTCTTCTTACAGTCGATGTTTTCAGCATTCCCTGTGAGACCAGTGTTAGTTTCCGATACACCACTGCAGGTTCAATGTATTCCTTGGACCTTCACATTGACGATGAAACACAGAAATCGCATCGGAATTAAATACAAATGACGCAATGCCGCCTTAAGTACAAGAATAGAGACTCTTCTTACAGTCGGTGCTTTGAGCATTCCCTGTGAGACCAGTATTAGTTTCTGATACACCACTGCAGGTTCAATGTATTCCTTGGACCTTCACATTGACGATGAAACACACAAATCGCATCGGAATTAAAAACAAATAGCAAAATGCCGCCTTAAGTACAAGAATAGAGACTCTTCTTACAGTCGGTGCCATGAGCATTCCCTGTGAGACCAGTATTAGTTTCCGATACACCACTGCCGGTTCAATGTATTCCTTGGGCCTTCACATTGACTATGAAACACAGAAATCGCATCGGAATTAAATACAAAAGGCGCAATGCCGCCTTAAGTACAAGAATAGAGACTCTTCTTACAGTCGGTGCTTTTCGCATTCCCTGTGAGGCCAGTATTAGTTTCAGATACACCACTGCAGATTCAATGTATTCCTTGGACCTTCACATTGACGATGAAACACAGAAATCGCATCGGAATTAAATACAAACGGCACAATGCCGCATTAAGTACAAGAATACAGACTCTTCTTACAGTCGGTGCTTTGAGCATTCCCTGAGAGACCAGAATTAGTTTCCGATACACCACTCCAGGTTCAATGTATTCCTTGGACCTTCAGATTGACGATGAAACACAGAAATCGCATCGGAATGAAATACAAAAGGCAAACTGCCGCGTAAGTACAAGAAAAGAGACTCTTCTTACAGTCGGTGCTTTCAGCATTCCCTGTGAGACCAGTATTAGTTTCCGATACACCTTAGCATGTTCAATGTATTCCTAGGACCTTCACATTGACGATGCAACACAGAAATCGCATTGGAATTAAATAGAAAAGGCACAATGTCGCCTTAAGTACAAGAATAGAGACTCTTCTTACAGTCAGTGCTTTGAGCATTCCCTGTGAGACCAGAATTAGTTTCCGATACACCACTCCAGGTTCAAAGTATTCCTTGGACCTTCACATTGACGATGAAACACAGAAATCGCATCGGAATGAAATACAAGAGGCAAACTGCCGCGTAAGTACAAGAATAGAGACTCTTCTTACAGTCGGTGCCTTCAGCATTACCTGTGAGACCAGTATTAGTTTCCGATACACCTCAGCAGGTTCAATGTATACTTAGAACCTTCACATTGACGATGAAACACACAAATCTCATCGGAATTAAATACAAAAGGCACAATGTCGCCTTAAGTACAAGAATAGAGACTCTTCTTACACTCGGTGCTTTGAGCATTCCCTGTGTGACCAGTATTAGTTTCCGATACACCACTGCAGGTTCAATGTATTCCTTGGACCTTCACATTGACAATGAAACACAGAAATCGCATCGGAATGAAATACAAAAGGCAAACTGCCGCGTAAGTACAAGAAAAGAGACTCTTCTTACAATCGGTGCTTTCAGCATTCCCTGTGAGACCAGTATTAGTTTCCGATACACCTCTGCAGGTTCAATGTATTCCTAGGACCTTCACATTGACGATGAATCACAGAAATCGCATCGGAATTAAATACAAAAAGCGAAATGCCGCCTTAAGTACAAGAATAGAGACGCTTCTTACATTCGGTGCTTTGAGCATTCCCTGTGAGACCAGAATTAGTTTCCGATACACCACTACAGATTCAATGTATTCCTTGGACATTCACATTGACGATGAAACACAGATATCGCATCGGAATGAAATACAAAAGGCAAACTGCCGCGTAAGTACAAGAATAGAGACTCTTCTTACAGTCGGTGCTTTCAGCATTCCCTGTGAGACCAGAATTAGTTTCCGATACACCTCAGCAGGTCCAATGTATTCCTAGGACCTTCACATTGACGATGAAACACAGAAATCGCATCGGAATCAAATACAAAAGGCACAATGCCGTCTTAAGTACAAGAATAGAGACTCCTCTTACAGTCGGTGCTTTCAGCATTCTCTGTGAGACCAGTATTAGTTTCCGATACACCTCAGCAGGTTCAAAGTATTCCTAGGACCTTCACATTGACGATGAAACACAGAAATCGCATCTGAATTAAATACAAATGGCACAATGCCGCCTTAAGTACAAGAATAGAAACTCTTCTTACAGTCGGTGCTTTGAGCATTCCCTGTGAGACCAGTATTAGTTTCCGATACACCACTGCAGGTTCAATGAATTCCTTGGACCTTCACAATGACGATGTAACACAGAAAACGCATCGGAATTAAATACAAAAGGCACAATGTCGCCTTAAGTACAAGAATAGAAACTCTTCGTACAGTCGGTGCTTTGAGCATTCCCTGTGAGACCAATATTAGTTTCCGATACACCACTGCAGGTTCAATGTATTCCATGGACATACACATTGACGATCGAACACTGAAATTACATCGGAATTAAATACAAAATGCACAATGCCGCCTTGAGTGCAAGATGAGAGACTCTTCTTACAGTCGGTGATTTGAGCATTCCCTGCGAGACCAATATTTGTTTCCGATACACCACTGCAGGTTCAATGTATTCCTTGGTCCTTCACATTGACGATGAAACACAGAAATCGCATCGGAATTAAATAAAAAAGGCACAATGCCGCCTTAAGTACAAGAATACAGACTCTTCTTACAGACGGTGCTTTGAGCATTCCCTGTGAGACCAGTATTAGTTTCCGATACACCACTGCAGGTTCAATGTATTCCTTGGACATTCACATTGACGATGAAACCCAGAAATCGCATCGGAATTAAATACAAAAGGCGCAATGCCACCTTAAGTACAAGAATAGAAACTCTTCTTACAGTCGATGTTTTCAGCATTCCCTGTGAGACCAGTATTAGTTTCCGATACATTACTGCAGGTTCAATGTATTCCTTGGACCTTCACATTGACGATGAAACACAGAAATCGCATCGGAATTAAATACAAAAGACGCAATGCCGCCTTAAGTACAAGAATAGAGACTCTTCTTACAGTCGGTGCTTTGAGCATTCCCTGTGAGACCAGTATTAGTTTCTGATACACCACTGCAGGTTCAATGTATTCCTTGGACCTTCATATTGACGATGAAACACACAAATCGCATCGGAATTAAAAACAAATAGCACAATGCCGCCTTAAGTACAAGAATAGAGACTCTTCTTACAGTCGGTGCCATGAGCATTCCCTGTGAGACCAGTATTAGTTTCCGATACACCACTGCCGGTTCAATGTATTCCTTCGGCCTTCACATTGACTATGAAACACAGAAATCGCATCGGAATTAAATACAAAAGGCGCAATGCCGCCTTAAGTACAAGAATAGAGACTCTTCTTACAGTCGGTGCTTTTAGCATTCCCTGTGAGGCCAGTATTAGTTTCTTATACACCACTGCAGATTCAATGTATTCCTTGGACCTTCGCATTGACGATGAAACACAGAAATCGCATCGGAATTAAATACAAACGGCACAATGCCGCATTAAGTACAAGAATACAGACTCTTCTTACAGTCGGTGCTTTGAGCATTCCCTGTGAGACCAGAATTAGTTTCCGATACACCACTCCAGGTTCAATGTATTCCTTGGACCTTCAGATTGACGATGAAACACAGAAATCGCATCGGAATGAAATACAAAAGGCAAACTGCCGCGTAAGTACAAGAAAAGAGACTCTTCTTACAGTCGGTGCTTTCAGCATTCCCTGTGAGACCAGTATTAGTTTCCGATACACCTTAGCATGTTCAATGTATTCCTAGGACCTTCGCATTGACGATGCAACACAGAAATCGCATTGGAATTAAATAGAAAAGGCACAATGTCGCCTTAAGTACAAGAATAGAGACTCTTCTTACAGTCAGTGCTTTGAGCATTCCCTGTGAGACCAGAATTAGTTTCCGATACACCACTCCAGGTTCAAAGTATTCCTTGGACCTTCACATTGACGATGAAACACAGAAATCGCATCGGAATGAAATACAAGAGGCAAACTGCCGCGTAAGTACAAGAATAGAGACTCTTCTTACAGTCGGTGCCTTCAGCATTACCTGTGAGACCAGTATTAGTTTCCGATACACCTCAGCAGGTTCAATGTATACTTAGGACCTTCACATTGACGATGAAACACACAAATCTCATCGGAATTAAATACAAAAGGCACAATGTCGCCTTAAGTACAAGAATAGAGACTCTTCTTACACTCGGTGCTTTGAGCATTCCCTGTGTGACCAGTATTAGTTTCCGATACACCACTGCAGGTTCAATGTATTCCTTGGACCTTCACATTGACAATGAAACACAGAAATCGCATCGGAATGAAATAGAAAAGGCAAACTGCCGCGTAAGTACAAGAATAGAGACTCGTCTTACAGTCGGTGCTTTCAGCATTCCCTGTGAGACCAGTATTAGTTTCCGATACACCACTGCAGGTTCAATGTATTCCTAGGACCTACACATTGACGCTGAAACACAGAAATCGCATCGGAACTAAATTCAAAAGGCACAATGTCGCCTTAAGTACAAGAATAGAGACTCTTCTTGCAGTCGGTGCTTTGAGCATTCCCTGTGAGACCAGAATTAGTTTCCGATACACCACTCCAGGTTCAATCTAATCCTAGGACATTCACATTGACGATGAAACACAGAAATCGCATCAGAATGAAATACAAAAGGCGAACTGCCGCGTACGTACAAGAATAGAGACTCTTCTTACAGTCGGTGCTTTCAGCATTCCCTGTGAGACCAGTATTAGTTTTCGATACACCTCAGCAGGTTCAATGTATTCCTAGGACCTTCACATTGACGATGAAACACAGAAATCGCATCTGAATTAAATACAAAAGGCACAATGCCGCCCTAAGTACAAGAATAAAAACTCTTCTTACAGTCGGTGCTTTGAGCATTCCCTGTGAGACCAGTATTAGTTTCCGATACACCACTGCAGGTTCAATGTATTCCTTGGACCTTCACATTGACGATGAAACACAGACAACGCATCGGAATTAAATACAAAAGGCCCAATGCCGCCTAAAGTACAAGAATAGAGACTCTTCTTACAGTCGGTGTTTTGAGCATTCCCTGTGAGACCTGTGTTAGTTTCCGATACACCACTGCAAGCTCAATGTATTCCTTGGACCTTCACATTGACGATGAAACACAGAAATCGCATCCGAATTAAATACAATTGGCACAATGCCGTCTTATGTACAAGAATAGAGACTCTTCTTACAGTCGGTGCTATGAGCATTCCCTGTGAGACCTGTATTAGTTTCCGATACACCACTGCAGGTCAAATGTATTTCTTGGACCTTCACATTGACGATGAAACACAGATATCGAATCGGAATTAAATACAAAAGGCGCAATGCCGTCTTAAGTACAAGTATAGAAACTCTTCTTACAGTCGGTTATTTGAGCATTCCCTGTGAGACCAATATTAGTTTCTGATACACCACTGCAGGTTCAATGTATTGCTTGGACCTTCACATTGACGATGAAACACAGATATCGCTTCGGAGTTAAATACAAAAGGCACAATGCCGCCATAAGTAAAAGAATACAGACTCTTCTTACTGTCGATGCTTTGAGCATTCCCTGTGAGACCAGTATTAGTTTCCGATACACCACTGCAGGTTCAATGTATTCCTTGGACCTTCACATTGACGTTGAAACACAGAAATCGCATCGGAATTAAATACAAAAGGCGCAATGCTGCCTTAAGTACAAGAACAGAGACTATTTTTACAGTAGGTGCTTTGAGCATTCCCTGTGAGACCAGATTAGATTCTGATACACCACTGCAGGTTCAATGTATTCCTTGGACCTTCACATTGACGATGAAACACAGATATCGCATCGGAATTAATTACAAAAGGCACAATGACTGTCATAAGTACAAGAATAGAGACTCTTCTTACAGTCGGTGCTCCGAGCATTCCCTGTGAGACCAGTATTAGTTTCCGAGGCACCACTGCAGGTTCAATGTATTCCTTGGACCATCACATGGACGATGAAACACAGAAATCGCATCGGAATTAAATACAAAAGGTGCAATGCCGCCTTAAGTACATGAATAGAGACTCTTCTTACAGTCGGTGCTTTGAGCATTCCCTGTGAGACCAGTACTAGTTTCCGATACACCACTGCAGGTTCAATGTATTCCTTGGACCTTCACATTGACGATGAAACACAGAAATCGCATCGGAATTAAATACAAAAGGCGCAATGCCGCCTTAAGTACAAGAATAGAGACTCTTCTTACAGTCAGTGCTTTGAGCATTCCCTGTGAGACCTGTATTAGATTCCAATACACCACTGCAGGTTCAATGTATTCCTTGGACCTTCACATTGACGATGAAACATAGAAATCGCATCGGAATTAAATACAAAAAGCACAATGCCGTCTTAAGTACAAGAATAGAGACTCTTCTTACAGTCGGTGCTCTCAGCATTCCCTGTGAGACCAGTATTAGTTTCCGATACACCTCAGCAGGTTCAATGTATTCCTAGGACCTTCACATTGTCGATGAAATAAAGAAATCGCATCGGAATTAAATACAAAAGGCACAATGTCGCCTTAAGTACAAGAATAGAGACACTTCTTACAGTCGGTGCTTTGAGCATTCCCTGTGAGACCAGTATTAGTTTCCGATACACCACTGCAGGTTCAATGTATTCCTTGGACCTTCACAT
Source organism: Schistocerca serialis cubense (assembly GCF_023864345.2). Classification (NCBI taxonomy): domain Eukaryota; kingdom Metazoa; phylum Arthropoda; class Insecta; order Orthoptera; family Acrididae; genus Schistocerca; species Schistocerca serialis. The sequence continues at coordinate 1,067,521,296 of NC_064640.1, forward strand.
TGACAATGAAACACAGAAATCGCATCGGAATGAAATAGAAAAGGCAAACTGCCGCGTAAGTACAAGAATAGAGACTCGTCTTACAGTCGGTGCTTTCAGCATTCCCTGTGAGACCAGAATTAGTTTCCGATACACCTCAGCAGGTCCAATGTATTCCTAGGACCTTCACATTGACGATGAAACACAGAAATCGCATCGGAATTAAATACAAAAGGCACAATGCCGTCTTAAGTACAAGAATAGAGACTCCTCTTACAGTCGGTGCTTTCAGCATTCTCTGTGAGACCAGTATTAGTTTCCGATACACCTCAGCAGGTTCAAAGTATTCCTAGGACCTTCACATTGACGATGAAACACAGAAATCGCATCTGAATTAAATACAAATGGCACAATGCCGCCTTAAGTACAAGAATAGAAACTCTTCTTACAGTCGGTGCTTTGAGCATTCCCTGTGAGACCAGTATTAGTTTCCGATACACCACTGCAGGTTCAATGAATTCCTTGGACCTTCACAATGACGATGTAACACAGAAAACGCATCGGAATTAAATACAAAAGGCTCAATGTCGCCTTAAGTACAAGAATAGAAACTCTTCGTACAGTCGGTGCTTTGAGCATTCCCTGTGAGACCAATATTAGTTTCCGATACACCACTGCAGGTTCAATGTATTCCATGGACATACACATTGACGATCGAACACTGAAATTACATCGGAATTAAATACAAAATGCACAATGCCGCCTTGAGTGCAAGATGAGAGACTCTTGTTACAGTCGGTGATTTGAGCATTCCCTGCGAGACCAATATTTGTTTCCGATACACCACTGCAGGTTCAATGTATTCCTTGGTCCTTCACATTGACGATGAAACACAGAAATCGCATCGGAATGAAATAAAAAAGGCACAATGCCGCCTTAAGTACAAGAATACAGACTCTTCTTACAGACGGTGCTTTGAGCATTCCCTGTGAGACCAGTATTAGTTTCCGATACACCACTGCAGGTTCAATGTATTCCTTGGACATCCACATTGACGATGAAACCCAGAAATTGCATCGGAATTAAATACAAAAGGCGCAATGCCACCTTAAGTACAAGAATAGAAACTCTTCTTACAGTCGATGTTTTCAGCATTCCCTGTGAGACCAGTATTAGTTTCCGATACACCACTGCAGGTTCAATGTATTCCTTGGACCTTCACATTGACGATGAAACACAGAAATCGCATCGGAATTAAATACAAAAGACGCAATGCCGCCTTAAGTACAAGAATAGAGACTCTTCTTACAGTCGGTGCTTTGAGCATTCCCTGTGAGACCAGTATTAGTTTCTGATACACCACTGCAGGTTCAATGTATTCCTTGGACCTTCACATTGACGATGAAACACACAAATCGCATCGGAATTAAAAACAAATAGCACAATGCCGCCTTAAGTACAAGAATAGAGACTCTTCTTACAGTCGGTGCCATGAGCATTCCCTGTGAGACCAGTATTAGTTTCCGATACACCACTGCCGGTTCAATGTATTCCTTGGGCCTTCACATTGACTATGAAACACAGAAATCGCATCGGAATTAAATACAAAAGGCGCAATGCCGCCTTAAGTACAAGAATAGAGACTCTTCTTACAGTCGGTGCTTTTAGCATTTCCTGTGAGGCCAGTATTAGTTTCTGATACACCACTGCAGATTCAATGTATTCCTTGGACCTTCGAATTGACGATGAAGCACAGAAATCGCATCGGAATTAAATACAAACGGCACAATGCCGCATTAAGTACAAGAATACAGACTCTTCTTACAGTCGGTGCTTTGAGCATTCCCTGTGAGACCAGAATTAGTTTCCGATACACCACTCCAGGTTCAATGTATTCCTTGGACCTTCACATTTACGATGAAACACAGAAATCGCATCGGAATGAAATACAAAAGGCAAACTGCCGCGTAAGTACAAGAATAGAGACTCTTCTTACAGTCGGTGCTTTCAGCATTCCCTGTGAGACCAGTATTAGCTTCCTATACACCTCTGCAGGTTCAATGTATTCCTAGGACCTTCACATTGACGATGAAACACAGAAATCGCATCGGAATTAAATACAAAAGGCGCAATGCCGCCTTAAGTACAAGAATAGAGACTCTTCTTACAGTCGGTGCTTTGAGTATTCCCTGTGAGACCAGAATTAGTTTCCGATACACCACTCCTGGTTCAATGTATTCCTTGGACCTTCACATTGACGATGAAACACAGAAATCGCATCGGAATGAAATACAAAAGGCAAACTGCCGCGTAAGTACAAGAATAGAGACTCTTCTTACAGTCGGTGCTTTCAGCATTCCCTGTGAGACCAGTATTAGTTTCCGATACACCACTGCAGGTTCAATGTATTCCTTGGACCTTCACATTGACGATGAAGCACAGAAATCGCATCCGAATTAAATACAATTGGCACAATGCCGGCTTAAGTACAAGAATAGACACTCTTCTTACAGTCGGTGCTATGAGCATTCCCTGTGAGACCTGTATTAGTTTCTGATACACCACTGCAGGTTCAATGTATTTCTTGGACCTTCACATTGACGATGAAACACAGATATCGCATCGGAATTAAATACAAAACGCGCAATGCCGCCTTAAGTACAAGTATAGAGACTCTTCTTACAGTCGGTGCTTTGAGCATTCCCTGTGAGACCAGTATTAGTTTCTGATACACCACTGCAGGTTCAATGTATTGCTTGGACCTTCGCATTCACGATGAAACACAGAAATCGCATCGGAGTTAAATACAAAAGGCACAATGCCGCCTTAAGTACAAGAATAGAGACTCTTCTTACAGTCGGTGCTTTGAGTATTCCCTGTGAGACCAGAATTAGTTTCCGATACACCACTCCTGGTTCAATGTATTCCTTGGACCTTCACATTGACGATGAAACACAGAAATCGCATCGGAATGAACTACAAAAGGCAAACTGCCGCGTAAGTACAAGAATAGAGACTCTTCTTACAGTCGGTGCTTTCAGCATTCCCTGTGAGACCAGTATTAGTTTCCGATACACTCAGCAGGTTCAATGTATTACTAGGACCTTCACATTGACGATGAATCACAGAAATCGCATCAGAATTAAATACAAAAGGCACAATGTCGCCTATAGTACAAGAATTGAGACTGTTCTTACAGTCGGTGCTTTGAGCATTCCCTGTGAGACCAGTATTAGTTTCCGATACACCACTGCACGTTCAATGAATTCCTTGGACCTTCACATTGACGATGAAACACAGAAATCGCATCGGAATGAAATACAAAAGGCAAACTGCCGCGTAAGTACAAGAATAGAGACTCTCCTTACAGTCGGTGCTTTCAGCATTCCATGTGAGACCAGTATTAGTTTCCGATACACCTCAGCAGGTTCAATGTATTCCTAGGATCTTCACATTGACGATGAAACACAGAAAACGCATCGGAATTATATACAAAAGGCGCAATGCCGCCTTAAGTACAAGAATAGAGACTCTTCTTACGGTCGGTGCTTTGAGCATTCCCTGTGAGATCAGTATTAGTTTCCGATACACCGCTGCAGGTTCAATGTATTCCTTGGACATTCACATTGACGATGAAACACAGAAATCGCATCGGAATGAAATACAAAAGGCAAACTGCCGCGTAAGTACAAGAATAGAGACTCTTCTTACAGTCGGTGCTTTCAGCATTCCCTGTGAGACCAGTATTAGTTTCCGATACACCTCAGCAGGTTCAATGTATACCTAAGACCTTCACATTGACGATGAAACACAGAAATCGCATCGGAATTAAATACAAAAGGCACAATGTCGCCTTAAGTACAAGAATAGAGACTCTTCTTACAGTCGGTGCTTTTAGCATTTCCTGTGAGGCCAGTATTAGTTTCTGATACACCACTGCAGATTCAATGTATTCCTTGGACCTTCGAATTGACGATGAAGCACAGAAATCGCATCGGAATTAAATACAAACGGCACAATGCCGCATTAAGTACAAGAATACAGACTCTTCTTACAGTCGGTGCTTTGAGCATTCCCTGTGAGACCAGAATTAGTTTCCGATACACCACTCCAGGTTCAATGTATTCCTTGGACCTTCACATTTACGATGAAACACAGAAATCGCATCGGAATGAAATACAAAAGGCAAACTGCCGCGTAAGTACAAGAATAGAGACTCTTCTTACAGTCGGTGCTTTCAGCATTCCCTGTGAGACCAGTATTAGCTTCCTATACACCTCTGCAGGTTCAATGTATTCCTAGGACCTTCACATTGACGATGAAACACAGAAATCGCATCGGAATTAAATACAAAAGGCGCAATGCCGCCTTAAGTACAAGAATAGAGACTCTTCTTACAGTCGGTGCTTTGAGTATTCCCTGTGAGACCAGAATTAGTTTCCGATACACCACTCCTGGTTCAATGTATTCCTTGGACCTTCACATTGACGATGAAACACAGAAATCGCATCGGAATGAAATACAAAAGGCAAACTGCCGCGTAAGTACAAGAATAGAGACTCTTCTTACAGTCGGTGCTTTCAGCATTCCCTGTGAGACCAGTATTAGTTTCCGATACACCACTGCAGGTTCAATGTATTCCTTGGACCTTCACATTGACGATGAAGCACAGAAATCGCATCCGAATTAAATACAATTGGCACAATGCCGGCTTAAGTACAAGAATAGACACTCTTCTTACAGTCGGTGCTATGAGCATTCCCTGTGAGACCTGTATTAGTTTCTGATACACCACTGCAGGTTCAATGTATTTCTTGGACCTTCACATTGACGATGAAACACAGATATCGCATCGGAATTAAATACAAAACGCGCAATGCCGCCTTAAGTACAAGTATAGAGACTCTTCTTACAGTCGGTGCTTTGAGCATTCCCTGTGAGACCAGTATTAGTTTCTGATACACCACTGCAGGTTCAATGTATTGCTTGGACCTTCGCATTCACGATGAAACACAGAAATCGCATCGGAGTTAAATACAAAAGGCACAATGCCGCCTTAAGTACAAGAATAGAGACTCTTCTTACAGTCGGTGCTTTGAGTATTCCCTGTGAGACCAGAATTAGTTTCCGATACACCACTCCTGGTTCAATGTATTCCTTGGACCTTCACATTGACGATGAAACACAGAAATCGCATCGGAATGAACTACAAAAGGCAAACTGCCGCGTAAGTACAAGAATAGAGACTCTTCTTACAGTCGGTGCTTTCAGCATTCCCTGTGAGACCAGTATTAGTTTCCGATACACTCAGCAGGTTCAATGTATTACTAGGACCTTCACATTGACGATGAATCACAGAAATCGCATCAGAATTAAATACAAAAGGCACAATGTCGCCTATAGTACAAGAATTGAGACTGTTCTTACAGTCGGTGCTTTGAGCATTCCCTGTGAGACCAGTATTAGTTTCCGATACACCACTGCACGTTCAATGAATTCCTTGGACCTTCACATTGACGATGAAACACAGAAATCGCATCGGAATGAAATACAAAAGGCAAACTGCCGCGTAAGTACAAGAATAGAGACTCTCCTTACAGTCGGTGCTTTCAGCATTCCATGTGAGACCAGTATTAGTTTCCGATACACCTCAGCAGGTTCAATGTATTCCTAGGATCTTCACATTGACGATGAAACACAGAAAACGCATCGGAATTATATACAAAAGGCGCAATGCCGCCTTAAGTACAAGAATAGAGACTCTTCTTACGGTCGGTGCTTTGAGCATTCCCTGTGAGATCAGTATTAGTTTCCGATACACCGCTGCAGGTTCAATGTATTCCTTGGACATTCACATTGACGATGAAACACAGAAATCGCATCGGAATGAAATACAAAAGGCAAACTGCCGCGTAAGTACAAGAATAGAGACTCTTCTTACAGTCGGTGCTTTCAGCATTCCCTGTGAGACCAGTATTAGTTTCCGATACACCTCAGCAGGTTCAATGTATACCTAAGACCTTCACATTGACGATGAAACACAGAAATCGCATCGGAATTAAATACAAAAGGCACAATGTCGCCTTAAGTACAAGAATAGAGACTCTTCTTACAGTCGTTGCTTTGAGCATTCCCTGTGGGACCTGTATTAGTTTCCGTTACACCACTGCAGGTTCAATGTATTCCTAGGACTTTCACATTGACGATGAAACACAGAAATCGCATCGGAATTAAATACAAAAGGCACAATGTCGCCTTAAGTACGAGAATAGAGACTCTTCTTGCAGTCCGTGCTTTGAGCATTCCATGTGAGACCAGAATTAGTTTCCGATACACCACTCCAGGTTCAATGTATTCCTTGGACCTTCACATTTACGATGAAACACAGAAATTGCATCGGAATGAAATACAAAAGGCGAACTGCCGCGTAAGTACAAGAATAGAGACTCTTCTTACAGTCGGTGCTTTCAGCATTCCCTGTGAGACCAGTATTAGTTTCCGATACACCTCAGCAGGTTCAATGTATTCCTAGGACCTTCACATTGACGATGAAACACAGATATCGCATCGGAATTAAATACAAAAGGCGCAATGCCACCTTAAGTACAAGAATAGAGACTCTTCTTACAGTCGGTGCTTTGAGCATTCCCTGTGAGACCAGAATTAGTTTCCGATACACCACTCCAGGTTCAATATATTCCTTGGACCTTCACATTGACGATGAAACACAGAAATCGCATCGGAATGAACTACAAAAGGCAAACTGCCGCGTAAGTACAAGAATAGAGACTCTTCTTACAGTCGGTGCTTTCAGCATTCCCTGTGAGACCAGTATTAGTTTCCGATACACTCAGCAGGTTCAATGTATTACTAGGACCTTCACATTGACGATGAAACACAGAAATCGCATCAGAATTAAATACAAAAGGCACAATGTCGCCTATAGTACAAGAATTGAGACTGTTCTTACAGTCGGTGCTTTGAGTATTCCCTGTGAGACCAGTATTAGTTTCCGATACACCACTGCACGTTCAATGAATTCCTTGGACCTTCACATTGACGATGAAACACAGAAATCGCATCGGAATGAAATACAAAAGGCAAACTGCCGCGTAAGTACAAGAATAGAGACTCTCCTTACAGTCGGTGCTTTCAGCATTCCATGTGAGACCAGTATTAGTTTCCGATACACCTCAGCAGGTTCAATGTATTCCTAGGATCTTCACATTGACGATGAAACACAGAAAACGCATCGGAATTATATACAAAAGGCGCAATGCCGCCTTTAGTACAAGAATAGAGACTCTTCTTACATTCGGTGCTTTGAGCATTCCCTGTGAGACCAGAATTAGTTTCCGATACACCACTCCATGTTCAATGTATTCCTTGGACATTCACATTGACGATGAAACACAGAAATCGCATCGGAATGAAATACAAAAGGCAAACTGCCGCGTAAGTACAAGAATAGAGACTCTTCTTACAGTCGGTGCTTTCAGCATTCCCTGTGAGACCAGTATTAGTTTCCGATACACCTCAGCAGGTTCAATGTATGCCTAAGACCTTCACATTGACGATGAAACACAGAAATCGCATCGGAATTAAATACAAAAGGCACAATGTCGCCTTAAGTACAAGAATAGAGACTCTTCTTACAGTCGTTGCTTTGAGCATTCCCTGTGGGACCAGTATTAGTTTCCGTTACACCACTGCAGGTTCAATGTATTCCTAGGACTTTCACATTGACGATGAAACACAGAAATCGCATCGGAATTAAATACAAAAGGCACAATGTCGCCTTAAGTACAAGAATAGAGACTCTTCTTGCAGTCCGTGCTTTGAGCATTCCATGTGAGACCAGAATTAGTTTCCGATACACCACTCCAGGTTCAATGTATTCCTTGGACCTTCACATTTACGATGAAACACAGAAATCGCATCGGAATGAAATACAAAAGGCGAACTGCCGCGTAAGTACAAGAATAGAGACTCTTCTTACAGTCGGTGCTTTCAGCATTCCCTGTGAGACCAGTATTAGTTTCCGATACACCTCAGCAGGTTCAATGTATTCCTAGGACCTTCACATTGACGATGAAACACAGAAATCGCATCGGAATTAAATACAAAAGGCGCAATGCCACCTTAAGTACAAGAATAGAGTCTCTTCTTACAGTCGGTGCTTTGAGCATTCCCTGTGAGACCAGAATTAGTTTCCGATACACCACTCCAGGTTCAATATATTCCTTGGACCTTCACATTGACGATGAAACACAGAAATCGCATCGGAATGAAATACAAAAGGCAAACTGCAGCGTAAGTACAAGAATAGAGTCTCTTCTTACAGTCGGTGCTTTCAGCATTCCCTGTGAGACCAGTATTAGTTTCCGATACACCTCTGCAGGTTCAATGTATTCCTAGGACCTTCACATTGACGATGAATCACCGAAATCGCATCGGAATGAAATACAAAAGGCAAACTGCCGCGTAAGTACAAGAACAGAGACTCTTCTTACAGTCGGTGCTTTCAGCATTCCCTGTGAGACCAGAATTAGTTTCCGATACACCTCAGCAGGTCCAATGTATTCCTAGGACCTTCACATTGACGATGAAACACAGAAATCGCATCGGAATTAAATACAAAAGGCACAATGCCGTCTTAAGTACAAGAATAGAGACTCCTCTTACAGTCGGTGCTTTCAGCATTCTCTGTGAGACCAGTATTAGTTTCCGATACACCTCAGCAGGTTCAAAGTATTCCTAGGACCTTCACATTGACGATGAAACACAGAAATCGCATCTGAATTAAATACAAATGGCACAATGCCGCCTTAAGTACAAGAATAGAAACTCTTCTTACAGTCGGTGCTTTGAGCATTCCCTGTGAGACCAGTATTAGTTTCCGATACACCACTGCAGGTTCAATGAATTCCTTGGACCTTCACAATGACGATGTAACACAGAAAACGCATCGGAATTAAATACAAAAGGCACAATGTCGCCTTAAGTACAAGAATAGAAACTCTTCGTACAGTCGGTGCTTTGAGCATTCCCTGTGAGACCAATATTAGTTTCCGATACACCACTGCAGGTTCAATGTATTCCATGGACATACACATTGACGATCGAACACTGAAATTACATCGGAATTAAATACAAAATGCACAATGCCGCCTTGAGTGCAAGATGAGAGACTCTTCTTACAGTCGGTGATTTGAGCATTCCCTGCGAGACCAATATTTGTTTCCGATACACCACTGCAGGTTCAATGTATTCCTTGGTCCTTCACATTGACGATGAAACACAGAAATCGCATCGGAATTAAATAAAAAAGGCACAATGCCGCCTTAAGTACAAGAATACAGACTCTTCTTACAGTCGGTGCTTTCAGCATTCCCTGTGAGACCAGTATTAGTTTCCGATACACCTTAGCATGTTCAATGTATTCCTAGGACCTTCACATTGACGGTGCAACACAGAAATCGCATTGGAATTAAATAGAAAAGGCACAATGTCGCCTTAAGTAAAAGAATAGAGACTCTTCTTACAGTCAGTGCTTTGAGCATTCCCTGTGAGACCAGAATTAGTTTCCGATACACCACTCCAGGTTCAAAGTATTCCTTGGACCTTCACATTGACGATGAAACACAGAAATCGCATCGGAATGAAATACAAGAGGCAAACTGCAGCGTAAGTACAAGAATAGAGACTCTTCTTACAGTCGGTGCCTTCAGCATTACCTGTGAGACCAGTATTAGTTTCCGATACACCTCAGCAGGTTCAATGTATACTTAGAACCTTCACATTGACGATGAAACACACAAATCTCATCGGAATTAAATACAAAAGGCACAATGTCGCCTTAAGTACAAGAATAGAGACTCTTCTTACACTCGGTGCTTTGAGCATTCCCTGTGTGACCAGTATTAGTTTCCGATACACCACTGCAGGTTCAATGTATTCCTTGGACCTTCACATTGACAATGAAACACAGAAATCGCATCGGAATGAAATACAAAAGGCAAACTGCCGCGTAAGTACAAGAAAAGAGACTCTTCTTACAATCGGTGCTTTCAGCATTCCCTGTGAGACCAGTATTAGTTTCCGATACACCTCTGCAGGTTCAATGTATTCCTAGGACCTTCACATTGACGATGAATCACAGAAATCGCATCGGAATTAAATACAAAAAGCGAAATGCCGCCTTAAGTACAAGAATAGAGACGCTTCTTACATTCGGTGCTTTGAGCATTCCCTGTGAGACCAGAATTAGTTTCCGATACACCACTACAGGTTCAATGTATTCCTTGGACATTCACATTGACGATGAAACACAGATATCGCATCGGAATGAAATACAAAAGGCAAACTGCCGCGTAAGTACAAGAATAGAGACTCTTCTTACAGTCGGTGCTTTCAGCATTCCCTGTGAGACCAGAATTAGTTTCCGATACACCTCAGCAGGTCCAATGTATTCCTAGGACCTTCACATTGACGATGAAACACAGAAATCGCATCGGAATTAAATACAAAAGGCACAATGCCGTCTTAAGTACAAGAATAGAGACTCCTCTTACAGTCGGTGCTTTCAGCATTCTCTGTGAGACCAGTATTAGTTTCCGATACACCTCAGCAGGTTCAAAGTATTCCTAGGACCTTCACATTGACGATGAAACACAGAAATCGCATCTGAATTAAATACAAATGGCACAATGCCGCCTTAAGTACAAGAATAGAAACTCTTCTTACAGTCGGTGCTTTGAGCATTCCCTGTGAGACCAGTATTAGTTTCCGATACACCACTGCAGGTTCAATGAATTCCTTGGACCTTCACAATGACGATGTAACACAGAAAACGCATCGGAATTAAATACAAAAGGCACAATGTCGCCTTAAGTACAAGAATAGAAACTCTTCGTACAGTCGGTGCTTTGAGCATTCCCTGTGAGACCAATATTAGTTTCCGATACACCACTGCAGGTTCAATGTATTCCATGGACATACACATTGACGATCGAACACTGAAATTACATCGGAATTAAATACAAAATGCACAATGCCGCCTTGAGTGCAAGATGAGAGACTCTTCTTACAGTCGGTGATTTGAGCATTCCCTGCGAGACCAATATTTGTTTCCGATACACCACTGCAGGTTCAATGTATTCCTTGGTCCTTCACATTGACGATGAAACACAGAAATCGCATCGGAATTAAATAAAAAAGGCACAATGCCGCCTTAAGTACAAGAATACAGACTCTTCTTACAGACGGTGCTTTGAGCATTCCCTGTGAGACCAGTATTAGTTTCCGATACACCACTGCAGGTTCAATGTATTCCTTGGACATTCACATTGACGATGAAACCGAGAAATCGCATCGGAATTAAATACAAAAGGCGCAATGCCACCTTAAGTACAAGAATAGAAACTCTTCTTACAGTCGATGTTTTCAGCATTCCCTGTGAGACCAGTATTAGTTTCCGATACACCACTGCAGGTTCAATGTATTCCTTGGACCTTCACATTGACGATGAAACACAGAAATCGCATCGGAATTAAATACAAAAGACGCAATGCCGCCTTAAGTACAAGAATAGAGACTCTTCTTACAGTCGGTGCTTTGAGCATTCCCTGTGAGACCAGTATTAGTTTCTGATACACCACTGCAGGTTCAATGTATTCCTTGGACCTTCATATTGACGATGAAACACACAAATCGCATCGGAATTAAAAACAAATAGCACAATGCCGCCTTAAGTACAAGAATAGAGACTCTTCTTACAGTCGGTGCCATGAGCATTCCCTGTGAGACCAGTATTAGTTTCCGATACACCACTGCCGGTTCAATGTATTCCTTCGGCCTTCACATTGACTATGAAACACAGAAATCGCATCGGAATTAAATACAAAAGGCGCAATGCCGCCTTAAGTACAAGAATAGAGACTCTTCTTACAGTCGGTGCTTTTAGCATTCCTTGTGAGGCCAGTATTAGTTTCTGATACACCACTGCAGATTCAATGTATTCCTTGGACCTTCGCATTGACGATGAAACACAGAAATCGCATCGGAATTAAATACAAACGGCACAATGCCGCATTAAGTACAAGAATACAGACTCTTCTTACAGTCGGTGCTTTGAGCATTCCCTGTGAGACCAGAATTAGTTTCCGATACACCACTCCAGGTTCGATGTATTCCTTGGACCTTCAGATTGACGATGAAACACAGAAATCGCATCGGAATGAAATACAAAAGGCAAACTGCCGCGTAAGTACAAGAAAAGAGACTCTTCTTACAGTCGGTGCTTTCAGCATTCCCTGTGAGACCAGTATTAGTTTCCGATACACCTTAGCATGTTCAATGTATTCCTAGGACCTTCACATTGACGATGCAACACAGAAATCGCATTGGAATTAAATAGAAAAGGCACAATGTCGCCTTAAGTACAAGAATAGAGACTCTTCTTACAGTCAGTGCTTTGAGCATTCCCTGTGAGACCAGAATTAGTTTCCGATACACCACTCCAGGTTCAAAGTATTCCTTGGACCTTCACATTGACGATGAAACACAGAAATCGCATCGGAATGAAATACAAGAGGCAAACTGCCGCGTAAGTACAAGAATAGAGACTCTTCTTACAGTCGGTGCCTTCAGCATTACCTGTGAGACCAGTATTAGTTTCCGATACACCTCAGCAGGTTCAATGTATACTTAGGACCTTCACATTGACGATGAATCACACAAATCTCATCGGAATTAAATACAAAAGGCACAATGTCGCCTTAAGTACAAGAATAGAGACTCTTCTTACACTCGGTGCTTTGAGCATTCCCTGTGTGACCAGTATTAGTTTCCGATACACCACTGCAGGTTCAATGTATTCCTTGGACCTTCACATTGACAATGAAACACAGAAATCGCATCGGAATGAAATAGAAAAGGCAAACTGCCGCGTAAGTACAAGAATAGAGACTCGTCTTACAGTCGGTGCTTTCAGCATTCCCTGTGAGACCAGTATTAGTTTCCGATACACCACAGCAGGTTCAATGTATTCCTAGGACCTTCATATTGACGATGAAACACAGAAATCGCATCGGAATTAAATACAAAAGGCACAATGTCGCCTTAAGTACAAGAATAGAGACTCTTCTTACAGTCGGTGCTTTGAGCATTCCCTGTGAGACCAGTATTAGTTTCCGATACACCACTGCAGGTTCAATGTATTCCTAGGACCTACACATTGACGCTGAAACACAGAAATCGCATCGGAACTAAATTCAAAAGGCACAATGTCGCCTTAAGTACAAAAATAGAGACTCTTCTTGCAGTCGGTGCTTTGAGCATTCCCTGTGAGACCAGAATTAGTTTCCGATACACCACTCCAGGTTCAATCTAATCCTAGGACATTCACATTGACGATGAAACACAGAAATCGCATCAGAATGAAATACAAAAGGCGAACTGCCGCGTACGTACAAGAATAGAGACTCTTCTTACAGTCGGTGCTTTCAGCATTCCCTGTGAGACCAGTATTAGTTTTCGATACACCTCAGCAGGTTCAATGTATTCCTAGGACCTTCACATTGACGATGAAACACAGAAATCGCATCTGAATTAAATACAAAAAGCACAATGCCGCCTTAAGTACAAGAATAAAAACTCTTCTTACAGTCGGTGCTTTGAGCATTCCCTGTGAGACCAGTATTAGTTTCCGATACACCACTGCAGGTTCAATGTATTCCTTGGACCTTCACATTGACGATGAAACACAGACAACGCATCGGAATTAAATACAAAAGGCCCAATGCCGCCTAAAGTACAAGAATAGAGACTCTTCTTACAGTCGGTGTTTTGAGCATTCCCTGTGAGACCTGTGTTAGTTTCCGATACACCACTGCAAGCTCAATGTATTCCTTGGACCTTCACATTGACGATGAAACACAGAAATCGCATCCGAATTAAATACAATTGGCACAATGCCGTCTTATGTACAAGAATAGAGACTCTTCTTACAGTCGGTGCTATGAGCATTCCCTGTGAGACCTGTATTAGTTTCCGATACACCACTGCAGGTCAAATGTATTTCTTGGACCTTCACATTGACGATGAAACACAGATATCGAATCGGAATTAAATACAAAAGGCGCAATGCCGTCTTAAGTACAAGTATAGAAACTCTTCTTACAGTCGGTTATTTGAGCATTCCCTGTGAGACCAATATTAGTTTCTGATACACCACTGCAGGTTCAATGTATTGCTTGGACCTTCACATTGACGATGAAACACAGATATCGCATCGGAGTTAAATACAAAAGGCACAATGCCGCCATAAGTAAAAGAATACAGACTCTTCTTACTGTCGATGCTTTGAGCATTCCCTGTGAGACCAGTATTAGTTTCCGATACACCACTGCAGGTTCAATGTATTCCTTGGACCTTCACATTGACGTTGAAACACAGAAATCGCATCGGAATTAAATACAAAAGGCGCAATGCTGCCTTAAGTACAAGAACAGAGACTATTTTTACAGTAGGTGCTTTGAGCATTCCCTGTGAGACCAGATTAGATTCTGATACACCACTGCAGGTTCAATGTATTCCTTGGACCTTCACATTGACGATGAAACACAGATATCGCATCGGAATTAATTACAAAAGGCACAATGACTGTCATAAGTACAAGAATAGAGACTCTTCTTACAGTCGGTGCTTCGAGCATTCCCTGTGAGACCAGTATTAGTTTCCGAGGCACCACTGCAGGTTCAATGTATTCCTTGGACCATCACATGGACGATGAAACACAGAAATCGCATCGGAATTAAATACAAAAGGTGCAATGCCGCCTTAAGTACATGAATAGAGACTCTTCTTACAGTCGGTGCTTTGAGCATTCCCTGTGAGACCAGTACTAGTTTCCGATACACCACTGCAGGTTCAATGTATTCCTTGGACCTTCACACTGACGATGAAACACAGAAATCGCATCGGAATTAAATACAAAAGGCGCAATGCCGCCTTAAGTACAAGAATAGAGACTCTTCTTACAGTCAGTGCTTTGAGCATTCCCTGTGAGACCTGTATTAGATTCCAATACACCACTGCAGGTTCAATGTATTCCTTGGACCTTCACATTGACGATGAAACACAGAAATCGCATCGGAATTAAATACAAAAGGCACAATGTCGCCTTAAGTACAAGAATAGAGACACTTCTTACAGTCGGTGCTTTGAGCATTCCCTGTGAGACCAGTATTAGTTTCCGATACACCACTGCAGGTTCAATGTATTCCTTGGACCTTCACATTGACAATGAAACACAGAAATCGCATCAGAATGAAATAGAAAAGGCAAACTGCCGCGTAAGTACAAGAATAGAGACTCGTCTTACAGTCGGTGCTTTCAGCATTCCCTGTGAGACCAGAATTAGTTTCCGATACACCACAGCAGGTCCAATGTATTCCTAGGACCTTCACATTGACGATGAAACACAGAAATCGCATCGGAATTAAATACAAGAGGCACAATGCCGTCTTAAGTACAAGAATAGAGACTCCTCTTACAGTCGGTGCTTTCAGCATTCTCTGTGAGACCAGTATTAGTTTCCGATACACCTCAGCAGGTTCAAAGTATTCCTAGGACCTTCACATTGACGATGAAACACAGAAATCGCATCTGAATTAAATACAAATGGCACAATGCCGCCTTAATTACAAGAATAGAAACTCTTCTTACAGTCGGTGCTTTGAGCATTCCCTGTGAGACCAGTATTAGTTTCCGATACACCACTGCAGGTTCAATGAATTCCTTGGACCTTCACAATGACGATGTAACACAGAAAACGCATCGGAAATAAATACAAAAGGCACAATGTCGCCTTAAGTACAAGAATAGAAACTCTTCGTACAGTCGGTGCTTTGAGCATTCCCTGTGAGACCAATATTAGTTTCCGATACACCACTGCAGGTTCAATGTATTCCATGGACATACACATTGACGATCGAACACTGAAATTACATCGGAATTAAATACAAAATGCACAATGCCGCCTTGAGTGCAAGATGAGAGACTCTTCTTACAGTCGGTGATTTGAGCATTCCCTGCGAGACCAATATTTGTTTCCGATACACCACTGCAGGTTCAATGTATTCCTTGGTCCTTCACATTGACGATGAAACACAGAAATCGCATCGGAATTAAATAAAAAAGGCACAATGCCGCCTTAAGTACAAGAATACAGACTCTTCTTACAGACGGTGCTTTGAGCATTCCCTGTGAGACCAGTATTAGTTTCCGATACACCACTGCAGGTTCAATGTATTCCTTGGACATTCACATTGACGATGAAACCCAGAAATCGCATCGGAATTAAATACAAAAGGCGCAATGCCACCTTAAGTACAAGAATAGAAACTCTTCTTACAGTCGATGTTTTCAGCATTCCCTGTGAGACCAGTATTAGTTTCCGATACACCACTGCAGGTTCAATGTATTCCTTGGACCTTCACATTGACGATGTAACACAGAAATCGCATCGGAATTAAATACAAAAGACGCAATGCCGCCTTAAGTACAAGAATAGAGACTCTTCTTACAGTCGGTGCTTTGAGCATTCCCTGTGAGACCAGTATTAGTTTCTGATACACCACTGCAGGTTCAATGTATTCCTTGGACCTTCACATTGACGATGAAACACACAAATCGCATCGGAATTAAAAACAAATAGCACAATGCCGCCTTAAGTACAAGAATAGAGACTCTTCTTACAGTCGGTGCCATGAGCATTCCCTGTGAGACCAGTATTAGTTTCCGATACACCACTGCCGGTTCAATGTATTCCTTGGGCCTTCACATTGACTATGAAACACAGAAATCGCATCGGAATTAAATACAAAAGGCGCAATGCCGCCTTAAGTACAAGAATAGAGACTCTTCTTACAGTCGGTGCTTTTAGCATTCCCTGTGAGGCCAGTATTAGTTTCTGATACACCACTGCAGATTCAATGTATTCCTTGGACCTTCGAATTGACGATGAAACACAGAAATCGCATCGGATTTAAATACAAACGGCACAATGCCGCATTAAGTACAAGAATACAGACTCTTCTTACAGTCGGTGCTTTGAGCATTCCCTGTGAGACCAGAATTAGTTTCCGATACACCACTCCAGGTTCAATGTATTCCTTGGACCTTCAGATTGACGATGAAACACAGAAATCGCATCGGAATGAAATACAAAAGGCAAACTGCCGCGTAAGTACAAGAAAAGAGACTCTTCTTACAGTCGGTGCTTTCAGCATTCCCTGTGAGACCAGTATTAGTTTCCGATACACCTTAGCATGTTCAATGTATTCCTAGGGCCTTCACATTGACGATGCAACACAGAAATCGCATTGGAATTAAATAGAAAAGGCACAATGTCGCCTTAAGTACAAGAATAGAGACTCTTCTTACAGTCAGTGCTTTGAGCATTCCCTGTGAGACCAGAATTAGTTTCCGATACACCACTCCAGGTTCAAAGTATTCCTTGGACCTTCACATTGACGAAGAAACACAGAAATCGCATCGGAATGAAATACAAGAGGCAAACTGCCGCGTAAGTACAAGAATAGAGACTCTTCTTACAGTCGGTGCCTTCAGCATTACCTGTGAGACCAGTATTAGTTTCCGATACACCTCAGCAGGTTCAATGTATACTTAGGACCTTCACATTGACGATGAAACACACAAATCTCATCGGAATTAAATACAAAAGGCACAATGTCGCCTTAAGTACAAGAATAGAGACTCTTCTTACACTCGGTGCTTTGAGCATTCCCTGTGAGACCAGTATTAGTTTCCGATACACCACTGCAGGTTCAATGTATTCCTTGGACCTTCACATTGACAATGAAACACAGAAATCGCATCGGAATGAAATAGAAAAGGCAAACTGCCGCGTAAGTACAAGAATAGAGACTCGTCTTACAGTCGGTGCTTTCAGCATTCCCTGTGAGACCAGTATTAGTTTCCGATACACCACAGCAGGTTCAATGTATTCCTAGGACCTTCATATTGACGATGAAACACAGAAATCGCATCGGAATTAAATACAAAAGGCACAATGTCGCCTTAAGTACAAGAATAGAGACTCTTCTTACAGTCGGTGCTTTGAGCATTCCCTGTGAGACCAGTATTAGTTTCCGATACACCACTGCAGGTTCAATGTATTCCTAGGACCTTCACATTGACGCTGAAACACAGAAATCGCATCGGAACTAAATTCAAAAGGCACAATGTCGCCTTAAGTACAAGAATAGAGACTCTTCTTGCAGTCGGTGCTTTGAGCATTCCCTGTGAGACCAGAATTAGTTTCCGATGCACCACTCCAGGTTCAATCTAATCCTTGGACATTCACATTGACGATGAAACACAGAAAGCGCATCGGAATAAAATACAAAAGGCGAACTGCCGCGTACGTACAAGAATAGAGACTCTTCTTACAGTCGGTGCTTTCAGCATTCCCTGTGAGACCAGTATTAGTTTTCGATACACCTCAGCAGGTTCAATGTATTCCTAGGACCTTCACATTGACGATGAAACACAGAAATCGCATCTGAATTAAATACAAAAGGCACAATGCCGCCTTAAGTACAAGAATAAAAACTCTTCTTACAGTCGGTGCTTTGAGCATTCCCTGTGAGACCAGTATTAGTTTCCGATACACCACTGCAGGTTCAATGTATTCCTTGGACCTTCACATTGACGATGAAACACAGACAACGCATCGGAATTAAATGCAAAAGGCCCAATGCCGCCTAAAGTACAAGAATAGAGACTCTTCTTACAGTCGGTGTTTTGAGCATTCCCTGTGAGACCAGTGTTAGTTTCCGATACACCACTGCAAGCTCAATGTATTCCTTGGACCTTCACATTGACGATGAAACACAGAAATCGCATCCGAATTAAATACAATTGGCACAATGCCGTCTTATGTACAAGAATAGAGACTCTTCTTACAGTCGGTGCTATGAGCATTCCCTGTGAGACCTGTATTAGTTTCCGATACATCACTGCAGGTCAAATGTATTTCTTGGACCTTCACATTGACGATGAAACACAGATATCGAATCGGAATTAAATACAAAAGGCGCAATGCCGTCTTAAGTACAAGTATAGAAACTCTTCTTACAGTCGGTTATTTGAGCATTCCCTGTGAGACCAATATTAGTTTCTGATACACCACTGAAGGTTCAATGTATTGCTTGGACCTTCACATTGACGATGAAACACAGATATCGCATCGGAGTTAAATACAAAAGGCACAATGCCGCCATAAGTAAAAGAATACAGACTCTTCTTACTGTCGATGCTTTGAGCATTCCCTGTGAGACCAGTATTAGTTTCCGATACACCACTGCAGGTTCAATGTATTCCTTGGACCTTCACATTGACGTTGAAACACAGAAATCGCATCGGAATTAAATACAAAAGGCGCAATGCTGCCTTAAGTACAAGAACAGAGACTATTTTTACAGTAGGTGCTTTGAGCATTCCCTGTGAGACCAGATTAGATTCTGATACACCACTGCAGGTTCAATGTATTCCTTGGACCTTCACATTGACGATGAAACACAGATATCGCATCGGAATTAATTACAAAAGGCACAATGACTGTCATAAGTACAAGAATAGAGACTCTTCTTACAGTCGGTGCTTCGAGCATTCCCTGTGAGACCAGTATTAGTTTCCGAGGCACCACTGCAGGTTCAATGTATTCCTTGGACCATCACATGGACGATGAAACACAGAAATCGCATCGGAATTAAATACAAAAGGTGCAATGCCGCCTTAAGTACATGAATAGAGACTCTTCTTACAGTCGGTGCTTTGAGCATTCCCTGTGAGACCAGTACTAGTTTCCGATACACCACTGCAGGTTCAATGTATTCCTTGGACCTTCACATTGACGATGAAACACAGAAATCGCATCGGAATTAAATACAAAAGGCACAATGCCGTCTTAAGTACAAGAATAGAGACTCTTCTTACAGTCGGTGCTAAAAGCATTCCCTGTGAGACCAGTATTAGTTTCCGATACACCACTGCAGGTTCAATGTATTCCTTGGACCTTCACATTGACGATGAAACACAGAAATCGCATCGGAATTAAATACAAAAGGCGCAATGCCGCCTTAAGTACAAGAATAGAGACTCTTCTTACAGTCAGTGCTTTGAGCATTCCCTGTGAGACCTGTATTAGATTCCAATACACCACTGCAGGTTCAATGTATTCCTTGGACCTTCACATTGACGATGAAACACAGAAATCGCATCGGAATCAAATACAAAAGGCGCAATGCCGTCTTAAGTACAAGTATAGAGACTCTTCTTACAGTCGGTGCTCTCAGCATTCCCTGTGAGACCAGTATTAGTTTCCGATACACCTCAGCAGGTTCAATGTATTCCTAGGACCTTCACATTGACGATGAAATAAAGAAATCGCATCGGAATTAAATACAAACGGCACAATGTCGCCTTAAGTACAAGAATAGAGACACTTCTTACAGTCGGTGCTTTGAGCATTCCCTGTGAGACCAGTATTAGTTTCCAATACACCACTGCAGGTTCAATGTATTCCTTGGACCTTCACATTGACAATGAAACACAGAAATCGCATCGGAATGAAATAGAAAAGGCAAACTGCCGCGTAAGTACAAGAATAGAGACTCGTCTTACAGTCGGTGCTTTCAGCATTCCCTGTGAGACCAGTATTAGTTTCCGATACACCTCAGCAGGTTCAATGTATTCCTAGGACCTTCATATTGACGATGAAACACAGAAATCGCATCGGAATTAAATACAAAAGGCACAATGTCGCCTTAAGTACAAAAATAGAGACTCTTCTTACAGTCGGTGCTTTGAGCATTCCCTGTGAGACCAGTATTAGTTTCCGATACACCACTCCAGGTTCAATGTATTCCTAGGACCTTCACATTGACGCTGAAACACAGAAATCGCATCGGAACTAAATTCAAAAGGCACAATGTCGCCTTCAGTACAAGAATAGAGACTCTTCTTGCAGTCGGTGCTTTGAGCATTCCCTGTGAGACTAGAATTAGTTTCCGATACACCACTCCAGGTTCAATCTAATCCTTGGACATTCACATTGACGATGAAACACATAAATCGCATCGGAATGAAATACAAAAGGCGAACTGCCGCGTACGTACAAGAATAGAGACTCTTCTTACAGTCGGTGCTTTCAGCATTCCCTGTGAGACCAGTATTAGTTTTCGATACACCTCAGCAGGTTCAATGTATTCCTAGGACCTTCACATTGACGATGAAACACAGAAATCGCATCTGAATTAAATACAAAAGGCACAATGCCGCCTTAAGTACAAGAATAAAAACTCTTCTTACAGTCGGTGCTTTGAGCATTCCCTGTGAGACCAGTATTAGTTTCCGAGGCACCACTGCAGGTTCAATGTAATCCTTGGACCATCACATGGACGATGAAACACAGAAATCGCATCGGAATTAAATACAAAAGGTGCAATGCCGCCTTAAGTACAAGAATAGAGACTCTTCTTACAGTCGGTGCTTTGAGCATTCCCTGTGAGACCAGTACTAGTTTCCGATACACCACTGCAGGTTCAATGTATTCCTTGGACCTTCACATTGACGGTGAAACACAGAAATCGCATCGGAATTAAATACAAAAGGCACAATGCCGTCTTAAGTACAAGAATAGAGACTCTTCTTACAGTCGGTGCTAAAAGCATTCCCTGTGAGACCAGTATTAGTTTCCGATACACCACTGCTGGTTCAATGTATTCCTTGGACCTTCACATTGACGATGAAACACAGAAATCGCATCGGAATTAAATACAAAAGGCGCAATGCCGCCTTAAGTACAAGAATAGAGACTCCTCTTACAGTCAGTGCTTTGAGCATTCCCTGTGAGACCAGTATTAGATTCCAATACACCACTGCAGGTTCAATGTATTCCTTGGACCTTCACATTGACGATGAAACACAGAAATCCCATAGGAATTAAATACAAAAGGCACAATGCCGTCTTAAGTACAAGAATAGAGACTCTTCTTACAGTCGGTGCTCTCAGCATTCCCTGTGAGACCAGTATTAGTTTCCGATACACCTCAGCAGGTTCAATGTATTCCTAGGACCTTCACATTGACGATGAAACACAGAAATCGCATCGGAATTAAATACAAAAGGCACAATGTCGCCTTAAGTACAAGAATAGAGACACTTCTTACAGTGGGTCCTTTGAGCATTCCCTGTGAGACCAGTATTAGTTTCCGATACACCACTGCAGGTTCAATGTATTCCTTGGACCTTCACATTGACGATGAAACACAGAAATCGCATCGGAATTAAATACAAAAGGCACAATTCCGCATTAAGTACAAGAATAGCGACTCTTCTTAGAGTCGGTGATTTGGGCATTCCCTGTGAGACCAGAATTAGTTTCCGAAACACCACTCCAGGTTCAATGTATTCCTTCGACCTTCACATTGACGATGAAACACAGAAATCGCATCGGAATAAAATACAAAAGGCAAACTGCCGCGTAAGTACAAGAATAGAGCCTCTTCTTACAGTCGGTGCTTTCAGCATTCCCTGTGAGACCAGTATTAGTTTCCGATACCCCTCAGCAGGTTCAATGTATTCCTAGGACCTTCACATTGACGATGAAACACAGAAATCGCATCGGAATTAAATACAAAAGGCACAACGTCGCCTTAAGTACAAGAATAGAGACTCTTCTTACAGTCGGTGATTTGAGCATTCCCTGTGAGACCAGAATTAGTTTCTGATACACCACTGCAAGTTCAATGTATTCCTTGGACCTTCACATTGACGATGAAACACAGAAATCGCATCGGAATTAAATACAAAAGGCGCAATGCCGCCTTAAGTACAAGAATAGAGACTCTTCTTACAGTCGGTGCTTTGAGCATTCCCTTTGAGACCAGTATTAGTTTCTGATACACCACTGCAGGTTTAATCTATTCCTTGGACCTTCACATTGACGATGAAACACAGAAATCGCATCGGAATTAAATACAAAAGGCACAATGCCGTCTTAAGTACAAGAATAGAGACTCTTCTTACAGTCGGTGCTAAAAGCATTCCCTGTGAGACCAGTATTAGTTTCCGATACACCACTGCCGGTTCAATGTATTCCTTGGGCCTTCACATTTACTATGAAACACAGAAATCGCATCGGAATTAAATACAAAAGGCGCAATGCCGCCTTAAGTACAAGAATAGAGACTCTTCTTACAGTCGGTGCTTTTAGCATTCCCTGTGAGGCCAGTATTAGTTTCTGATACACCACTGCAGGTTCAATGTATTCCTTGGACCTTCACATTGACGATGAAACACAGAAATCGCATCGGAATTAAATACAAACGGCACAATGCCGCATTAAGTACTAGAATACAGACTCTTCTTACAGTCGGTGCTTTGAGCATTCCCTGTGAGACCAGAATTAGTTTCCGATACACCACTCCAGGTTCAATGTATTCCTTGGACCTTCAGATTGACGATGAAACACAGAAATCGCATCGGAATGAAATACAAAAGGCAAACTGCCGCGTAAGTACAAGAAAAGAGACTCTTCTTACAGTCGGTGCTTTCAGCATTCCCTGTGAGACCAGTATTAGTTTCCGATACACCTTAGCATGTTCAATGTATTCCTAGGACCTTCACATTGACGATGCAACACAGAAATCGCATCGGAATTAAATAGAAAAGGCACAATGTCGCCTTAAGTACAAGAATAGAGACTCTTCTTACAGTCAGTGCTTTGAGCATTCCCTGTGAAACCAGAATTAGTTTCCGATACACCACTCCAGGTTCAAAGTATTCCTTGGACCTTCACATTGACGATGAAACACAGAAATCGCATCGGAATGAAATACAAGAGGCAAACTGCCGCGTAAGTACAAGAATAGAGACTCTTCTTACTGTCGGTGCCTTCAGCATTACCTGTGAGACCAGTATTAGTTTCCGATACACCTCAGCAGGTTCAATGTATACTTAGGACCTTCACATTGACGATGAAACACACAAATCGCATCGGAATTAAATGCAAAAGGCACAATGTCGCCTTAAGTACAAGAATAGAGACTCTTCTTACAGTCGGTGCTTTGAGCATTCCCTGTGAGACCAGTATTAGTTTCCGATACACCACTGCAGGTTCAATGTATTCCTAGGACCTTCACATTGACGCTGAAACACAGAAATGGCATCGGAACTAAATTCAAATGGCACAATGTCGCCTTAAGTACAGGAATAGAGACTCTTCTTGCAGTCGGTGCTTTGAGCATTCCCTGTGAGACCAGAATTAATTTCCGATACACCACTCCAGGTTCAATCTAATCCTTGGACATTCACATTGACGATGAAACACAGAAATCGCATCGGAATGAAATACAAAAGGCGAACTGCCGCGTACGTACAAGAATAGAGCCTCTTCTTACAGTCGGTGATTTCAGCATTCCCTGTGAGACCAGTATTAGTTTTCGATACACCTCAGCAGGTTCAATGTATTCCTAGGACCTTCACATTGACGATGAAACACAGAAATCGCATCTGAATTAAATACAAAAGGCACAATGCCGCCTTAAGTACAAGAATAAAAACTCTTCTTACAGTCGGTGCTTTGAGCATTCCCTGTGAGACCAGTATTAGTTTCCGATACACCACTGCAGGTTCAATGTATTCCTTGGACCTTCACATTGACGATGAAACACAGACAACGCATCGGAAATAAATACAAAATGCCCAATGCCGCCTAAAGTACAAGAATAGAGACTCTTCTTACAGTCGGTGTTTTGAGCATTCCCTGTGAGACCAGTGTTAGTTTCCGATACACCACTGCAAGCTCAATGTATTCCTTGGACCTTCACATTGACGATGAAACACAGAAATCGCATCCGAATTAAATACAATTGGCACAATGCCGTCTTATGTACAAGAATAGAGACTCTTCTTACAGTCGGTGCTATGAGCATTCCCTGTGAGACCTGTATTAGTTTCCGATACACCACTGCAGGTCAAATGTATTTCTTGGACCTTCACATTGACGATGAAACACAGATATCGAATCGGAATTAAATACAAAAGGCGCAATGCCGCCTTAAGTACAAGTATAGAATTTCTTCTTACAGTCGGTTATTTGAGCATTCCCTGTGAGACCAATATTAGTTTCTGATACACCACTGCAGGTTCAATGTATTTCTTGGACCTTCACATTGACGATGAATCACAGATATCGCATCGGAGTTAAATACAAAAGGCACAATGCCGCCATAAGTAAAAGAATACAGACTCTTCTTACTGTCGATGCTTTGAGCATTCCCTGTGAGACCAGTATTAGTTTCCGATACACCACTGCAGGTTCAATGTATTCCTTTGACCTTCACATTGACGTTGAAAAACAGAAATCGCATCGGAATTAAATACAAAAGGCGCAATGCTGCCTTAAGTACAAGAACAGAGACTATTCTTACAGTAGGTGCTTTGAGCATTCCCTGTGAGACCAGATTAGATTCTGATACACCACTGCAGGTTCAATGTATTCCTTGGACCTTCACATTGACGATGAAACACAGATATCGCATCGGAATTAATTACAAAAGGCACAATGACTGTCATAAGTACAAGAATAGAGACTCTTCTTACAGTCGGTGCTTCGAGCATTCCCTGCGAGACCAGTATTAGTTTCCGAGGCACCACTGCAGGTTCAATGTATTCCTTGGACCATCACATGGACGATGAAACACAGAAATCGCATCGGAATTAAATACAAAAGCTGCAATGCCGCCTTAAGTACAAGAATAGAGACTCTTCTTACAGTCGGTGCTTTGAGCATTCCCTGTGAGACCAGTACTAGTTTCCGATACACCACTGCAGGTTCAATGTATTCCTTGGACCTTCACATTGACGATGAAACACAGAAATCATATCGGAATTAAATACAAAAGGCACAATGCCGTCTTAAGTACAAGAATAGAGACTCTTCTTACAGTCGGTGCTAAAAGCATTCCCTGTGAGACCAGTATTAGTTTCCGATACACCACTGCAGGTTCAATGTATTCCTTGGACCTTCACATTGACGATGAAACACAGAAATCGCATCGGAATTAAATACAAAAGGCGCAATGCGGCCTTAAGTACAAGAATAGAGACTCTTCTTACAGTCAGTGCTTTGAGCATTCCCTGTGAGACCTGTATTAGATTCCAATACACCACTGCAGGTTCAATGTATTCCTTGGACCTTCACATTGACGATGAAACACAGAAATCGCATCGGAATTAAATACAAAAGGCACAATGCCGTCTTAAGTACATGAATAGAGACTCTTCTTACAGTCGGTGCTCTCAGCATTCCCTGTGAGACCAGTATTAGTTTCCGATACACCTCAGCAGGTTCAATGTATTCCTAGGACCTTCACATTGACGATGAAATACAGAAATCGCATCGGAATTAAATACAAAAGGCACAATGTCGCCTTAAGTACAAGAATAGAGACACTTCTTACAGTCGGTGCTTTGAGCATTCCCTGTGAGACCAGTATTAGTTTCCGATACACCACTGCAGGTTCAATGTATTCCTTGGACCTTCACATTGACAATGAAACACAGAAATCGCATCGGAATGAAATAGAAAAGGCAAACTGCCGCGTAAGTACAAGAATAGAGACTCGTCTTACAGTCGGTGCTTTCAGCATTCCCTGTGAGACCAGTATTAGTTTCCGATACACCTCAGCAGGTTCAATGTATTCCTAGGACCTTCATAATGACGATGAAACACAGAAATCGCATCGGAATTAAATACAAAAGGCACAATGTCGCCTTAAGTACAAGAATAGAGACTCTTCTTACAGTCGGTGCTTTGAGCATTCCCTGTGAGACCAGTATTAGTTTCCGATACACCACTCCAGGTTCAATGTATTCCTAGGACCTTCACATTGACGCTGAAACACAGAAATCGCATCGGAACTAAATTCAAAAGGCACAATGTCGCCTTCAGTACAAGAATAGAGACTCTTCTTGCAGTCGGTGCTTTGAGCATTCCCTGTGAGACCAGAATTAGTTTCCGATACACCACTCCAGGTTCAATCTAATCCTTGGACATTCACATTGACGATGAAACACAGATATCGCATCGGAATGAAATACAAAAGGCGAACTGCCGCGTACGTACAAGAATAGAGACTCTTCTTACAGTCGGTGCTTTCAGCATTCCCTGTGAGACCAGTATTAGTTTTCGATACACCTCAGCAGGTTCAATGTATTCCTAGGACCTTCACATTGACGATGAAACACAGAAATCGCATCTGAATTAAATACAAAAGGCACAATGCCGCCTTAAGTACAAGAATAAAAACTCTTCTTACAGTCGGTGCTTTGAGCATTCCCTGTGAGACCAGTATTAGTTTCCGAGGCACCACTGCAGGTTCAATGTAATCCTTGGACCATCACATGGACGATGAAACACAGAAAACGCATCGGAATTAAATACAAAAGGTGCAATGCCGCCTTAAGTACAAGAATAGAGACTCTTCTTACAGTCGGTGCTTTGAGCATTCCCTGTGAGACCAGTACTAGTTTCCGATACACCACTGCAGGTTCAATGTATTCCTTGGACCTTCACATTGACGATGAAACACAGAAATCGCATCGGAATTAAATACAAAAGGCACAATGCCGTCTTAAGTACAAGAATAGAGACTCTTCTTACAGTCGGTGCTAAAAGCATTCCCTGTGAGACCAGTATTAGTTTCCGATACACCACTGCAGGTTCAATGTATTCCTTGGACCTTCACATTGACGATGAAACACAGAAATCGCATCGGAATTAAATACAAAAGGCGCAATGCCGCCTTAAGTACAAGAATAGAGACTCCTCTTACAGTCAGTGCTTTGAGCATTCCCTGTGAGACCAGTATTAGATTCCAATACACCACTGCTGGTTCAATGTATTCCTTGGACCTTCACATTGACGATGAAACACAGAAATCGCATCGGAATTAAATACACAAGGCACAATGCCGTCTTAAGTACAAGAATAGAGACTCTTCTTACAGTCGGTGCTCTCAGCATTCCCTGTGAGACCAGTATTAGTTTCCGATACACCTCAGCAGGTTCAATGTATTCCTATTACCTTCACATTGACGATGAAACACAGAAATCGCATCGGAATTAAATACAAAAGGCACAATGTCGCCTTAAGTACAAGAATAGAGACACTTCTTACAGTCGGTGCTTTGAGCATTCCCTGTGAGACCAGTATTAGTTTCCGATACACCACTGCAGGTTCAATGTATTCCTTGGACCTTCACATTGACGATGAAACACAGAAATCGCATCGGAATTAAATACAAAAGGCACAATTCCGCATTAAGTACAAGAATAGAGACTCTTCTTAGAGTCGGTGATTTGAGCATTCCCTGTGAGACCAGAATTAGTTTCCGATACACCACTCCAGGTTCAATGTATTCCTTCGACCTTCACATTGACGGTGAAACACAGATATCGCATCGGAATAACATACAAAAGGCAAACTGCCGCGTAAGTACAAGAATAGAGACTCTTCTTACAGTCGGTGCTTTGAGCATTCCCTGTGAGACCAGTATTAGTTTCCGATACACCACTGCAGGTTCAATGTATTCCTTGGACCTTCACATTGACGATGAAAAACAGACAACGCATCGGAATTAAATACAAAAGGCCCAATGCCGCCTTAAGTACAAGAATAGAGACTCTTCTTACAGTCGGTGTTTTGAGCATTCCCTGTGAGACCAGTGTTAGTTTCCGATACACCACTGCAAGCTCAATGTATTCCTTGGACCTTCACATTGACGATGAAACACAGAAATCGCATCCGAATTAAATACAATTGGCACAATGCCGTCTTATGTACAAGAATAGAGACTCTTCTTACAGTCGGTGCTATGAGCATTCCCTGTGAGACCTGTATTAGTTTCCGATACACCACTGCAGGTCAAATGTATTTCTTGGACCTTCACATTGACGATTAAACACAGATATCGAATCGGAATTAAATACAAAAGGCGCAATGCCGCTTTAAGTACAAGTATAGAAACTCTTCTTACAGTAGGTTATTTGAGCATTCCCTGTGAGACCAGTATTAGTTTCCGATACACCACTGCAGGTTCAATGTATTCCTTGGACATTCACAATGACGATGAAACCCAGAAATCGCATCGGAATCAAATACAAAAGACGCAATGCCGCCTTAAGTACAAGAATAGAGACTCTTCTTACAGTCGGTGCTTTGAGCATTCCCTGTGAGACCAGTATTAGTTTCTGATACACCACTGCAGGTTCAATGTATTCCTTGGACCTTCACATTGACGATGAAACACACAAATCGCATCGGAATTAAAAACAAATAGCACAATGCCGCCTTAAGTACAAGAATAGAGACTCTTCTTACAGTCGGTGCCATGAGCATTCCCTGTGGGACCAGTATTAGTTTCCGATACACCACTGCCGGTTCAATGTATTCCTTGGGCCTTCACATTTACTATGAAACACAGAAATCGCACGGAATTAAATACAAAAGGCGCAATGCCGCCTTAAGTACAAGAATAGAGACTCTTCTTACAGTCGGTGCTTTTAGCATTCCCTGTGAGGCCAGTATTAGTTTCTGATACACCACTGCAGGTTCAATGTATTCCTTGGACCTTCACATTGACGATGAAACACAGAAATCGCATCGGAATTAAATACAAACGGCACAATGCCGCATTAAGTACAAGAATACAGACTCTTCTTACAGTCGGTGCTTTGAGCATTCCCTGTGAGACCAGAATTAGTTTCCGATACACCACTCCAGGTTCAATGTATTCCTTGGACCTTCAGATTGACGATGAAACACAGAAATCGCATCGGAATGAAATACAAAAGGCAAACTGCCGCGTAAGTACAAGAAGAGAGACTCTTCTTACAGTCGGTGCTTTGAGCATTCCCTGTGAGACCAGTATTAGTTTCCGATACACCTTAGCATGTTCAATGTATTCCTAGGACCTTCACATTGACGATGCAACACAGAAATCGCATCGGAATTAAATAGAAAAGGCACAATGTCGCCTTAAGTACAAGAATAGAGACTCTTCTTACAGTCAGTGCTTTGAGCATTCCCTGTGAGACCAGAATTAGTTTCCGATACACCACTCCAGGTTCAAAGTATTCCTTGGACCTTCACATTGACGATGAAACACAGAAATCGCATCGGAATGAAATACAAGAGGCAAACTGCCGCGTAAGTACAAGAATAGAGACTCTTCTTACAGTCGGTGCCTTCAGCATTACCTGTGAGACCAGTATTAGTTTCCGATACACCTCAGCAGGTTCAATGTATACTTAGGACCTTCACATTGACGATGAAACACACAAATCGCATCGGAATTAAATACAAAAGGCACAATGTCGCCTTAAGTACAAGAATAGAGACTCTTCTTACACTCGGTGCTTTGAGCATTCCCTGTGAGACCAGTATTAGTTTCCGATACACCACTGCAGGTTCAATGTATTCCTTGGACCTTCACATTGACAATGAAACACAGAAATCGCATCGGAATGAAATAGAAAAGGCAAACTGCCGCGTAAGTACAAGAATAGAGACTCGTCTTACAGTCGGTGCTTTCAGCATTCCCTGTGAGACCAGTATTAGTTTCCGATACACCACAGCAGGTTCAATGTATTCCTAGGACCTTCATATTGACGATGAAACACAGATATCGCATCGGAATTAAATACAAAAGGCACAATGTCGCCTTAAGTACAAGAATAGAGACTCTTCTTACAGTCGGTGCTTTGAGCATTCCCTGTGAGACCAGTATTAGTTTCCGATACACCACTGCAGGTTCAATATATTCCTAGGACCTTCACATTGACGCTGAAACACAGAAATCGCATCGGAACTAAATTCAAAAGGCACAATGTCGCCTTAAGTACAAGAATAGAGACTCTTCTTGCAGTCGGTGCTTTGAGCATTCCCTGTGAGACCAGAATTAGTTTCCGATACACCACTCCGGGTTCAATCTAATCCTTGGACATACACATTGACGATGAAACACAGAAATCGCATCGGAATGAAATACAAAAGGCGAACTGCCCCGTACGTACAAGAATTGAGACTCTTCTTACAGTCGGTGCTTTCAGCATTCCCTGTGAGACCAGTATTAGTTTTCGATACACCTCAGCAGGTTCAATGTATTCCTAGGACCTTCACATTGACGATGAAACACAGAAATCGCATCTGAATTAAATACAAAAGGCACAATGCCGCCTTAAGTACAAGAATAAAAACTCTTCTTACAGTCGGTGCTTTGAGCATTCCCTGTGAGACCAGTATTAGTTTCCAATACACCACTGCGGGTTCAATGTATTCCTTGGACCTTCACATTGACGATGAAACACAGACAACGCATCGGAATTAAATACAAAAGGCCCAATGCCGCCTAAAGTACAAGAATAGAGACTCTTCTTACTGTCGGTGTTTTGAGCATTCCCTGTGAGACCAGTGTTAGTTTCCGATACACCACTGCAAGCTCAATGTATTCCTTGGACCTTCACATTGACGATGAAACACAGAAATCGCATCCGAATTAAATACAATTGGCACAATGCCGTCTTATGTACAAGAATAGAGACTCTTCTTACAGTCGGTGCTATGAGCATTCCCTGTGAGACCTGTATTAGTTTCCGATATACCACTGCAGGTCAAATGTATTTCTTGGACCTTCACATTGACGATGAAACACTGATATCGAATCGGAATTAAATACAAAAGGCGCAATGCCGCCTTAAGTACAAGTATAGAATCTCTTCTTACAGTCGGTTATTTGAGCATTCCCTGTGAGACCAATATTAGTTTCAGATACACCACTGCAGGTTCAATGTATTGCTTGGACCTTCACATTGACGATGAAACACAGATATCGCATCGGAGTTAAATACAAAAGGCACAATGCCGCCATAAGTAAAAGAATACAGACTCTTCTTACTGTCGATGTTTTGAGCATTCCCTGTGAGACCAGTATTAGTTTCCGATACACCACTGCAGGTTCAATGTATTCCTTGGACCTTCACATTGACGTTGAAACACAGAAATCGCATCGGAATTAAATACAAAAGGCGCAATGCTGCCTTAAGTACAAGAACAGAGACTATTCTTACAGTAGGTGCTTTGAGCATTCCCTGTGAGACCAGATTAGATTCTGATACACCACTGCAGGTTCAATGTATTCCTTGGACCTTCACATTGACGATGAAACACAGATATCGCATCGGAATTAATTACAAAAGGCACAATGACTGTCATAAGTACAAGAATAGAGACTCTTCTTACAGTCGGTGATTCGAGCATTCCCTGCGAGACCAGTATTAGTTTCCGAGGCACCACTGCAGGTTCAATGTATTCCTTGGACCATCACATGGACGATGAAACACAGAAATCGCATCGGAATTAAATACAAAAGGTGCAATGCCGCCTTAAGTACAAGAATAGAGACTCTTCTTACAGTCGGTGCTTTGAGCATTCCCTGTGAGACCAGTACTAGTTTCCGATACACCACTGCAGGTTCAATGTATTCCTTGGACCTTCACATTGACGATGAAACACAGAAATCGCATCGAAATTAAATACAAAAGGCAAAATGCCGTCCTAAGTACAAGAATAGAGACTCTTCTTACAGTCGGTGCTAAAAGCATTCCCTGTGAGACCAGTATTAGTTTCCGATACACCACTGCAGGTTCAATGTATTCCTTGGACCTTCACATTGACGATGAAACACAGAAATCGCATCGCAATTAAATACAAAAGGCGCAATGCCGCCTTAAGTACAAGAATAGAGACTCTTCTTACAGTCAGTGCTTTGAGCATTCCCTGTGAGACCTGTATTAGATTCCAATACACCACTGCAGGTTCAATGTATTCCTTGGACCTTCACATTGACAATGAAACACAGAAAACGCATCGGAATTAAATACAAAAGGCACAATGCCGTCTTAAGTACAAGAATAGAGACTCTTCTTACAGTCGGTGCTCTCAGCATTCCCTGTGAGTCCAGTATTAGTTTCCGATACACCTCAGCAGGTTCAATGTATTCCTAGGACCTTCACATTGACGATGAAATACAGAAATCGCATCGGAATTAAATACAAAAGGCACAATGCCGCCTTAAGTACAAGAATAGAGACTCTTCTTACAGTCGGTGCTTTGAGCATTCCCTTTGAGACCAGTATTAGTTTCTGATACACCACTGCAGGTTTAATCTATTCCTTGGACCTTCACATTGACGATGAAACACAGAAATCGCATCGGAATTAAATACAAATGGCACAATGCCGTCTTAAGTACAAGAATAGAGACTCTTCTTACAGTCGGTGCTAAAAGCATTCGCTGTGAGACCAGTATTAGTTTCCGATACACCACTGCAGGTTCAATGTATTCCTTGGACCTTCACATTGACGATGAAACACAGAAATCGCATCGGAATTAAATACAAAATGCACAATGTCGCCTTAATTACAAGAATAGAGACTCTTCTTACAGTCGGTGCTTTGAGCATTCCCTGTGAGACCAGTATTAGTTTCCGATACACCACTGCAGGTTCAATGTATTCCTAGGACCTTCACATTGACGCTGAAACACAGAAATCGCATCGGAACTAAATTCAAAAGGCACAATGTCGCCTTAAGTACAAGAATAGAGACTCTTCTTGCAGTCGGTGCTTTGAGCATTCCCTGTGAGACCAGAATTAGTTTCCGATACACCACTCCAGGTTCAATCTAATCCTTGGACATTCACATTGACGATGAAACACAGAAATCGCATCGGAATGAAATACAAAAGGCGAACTGCCGCGTACGTACAAGAATAGAGACTCTTCTTACAGTCGGTGCTTTCAGCATTCCCTGTGAGACCAGTATTAGTTTTCGATACACCTCAGCAGGTTCAATGTATTCCTAGGACCTTCACATTGACGATGAAACACAGAAATCGCATCTGAATTAAATACAAAAGGCACAATGCCGCCTTAAGTACAAGAATAAATACTCTTCTTACAGTCGGTGCTTTGAGCATTCCCTGTGAGACCAGTATTAGTTTCCGATACACCACTGCAGGTTCAATGTATTCCTTGGACCTTCACATTGACGATGAAACACAGACATCGCATCGGAATTAAATACAAAAGGCCCAATGCCGCCTTAAGTACAAGAATAGAGACTCTTCTTACAGTCGGTGTTTTGAGCATTCCCTGTGAGACCAGTGTTAGTTTCCGATACACCACTGCAAGCTCAATGTATTCCTTGGACCTTCACATTGACGATGAAACACAGAAATCGCATCCGAATTAAATACAATTGGCACAATGCCGTCTTATGTACAAGAATAGAGACTCTTCTTACAGTCGGTGCTATGAGCATTCCCTGAGAGACCTGTATTAGTTTCCGATACACCACTGCAGGTCAAATGTATTTCTTGGACCTTCACATTGACGATTAAACACAGATATCGAATCGGAATTAAATACAAAAGGCGCAATGCCGCCTTAAGTACAAGTATAGAAACTCTTCTTTCAGTCGGTTATTTGAGCATTCCCTGTGAGACCAATATTAGTTTCTGATACACCACTGCAGGTTCAATGTATTGCTTGGACCTTCACATTGACGATGAAACACAGATATCGCATCGGAGTTAAATACAAAAGGCACAATGCCGCCATAAGTAAAAGAATACAGACTCTTCTTACTGTCGATGCTTTGAGCATTCCCTGTGAGACCAGTATTAGTTTCCGATACACCACTGCAGGTTCAATGTATTCCTTGGACCTTCACATTGACGTTGAAACACAGAAATCGCATCGGAATTAAATACAAAAGGCGCAATGCTGCCTTAAGTACAAGAACAGAGACTATTCTTACAGTAGGTGCTTTGAGCATTCCCTGTGAGACCAAATTAGATTCTGATACACCACTGCAGGTTCAATGTATTCCTTGGACCTTCGCATTGACGATGAAACACATATATCGCATTGGAATTAATTACAAAAGGCACAATGACTGTCATAAGTACAAGAATAGAGACTCTTCTTACAGTCGGTGCTTCGAGCATTCCCTGTGAGACCAGTATTAGTTTCCGAGGCACCACTGCAGGTTCAATGTATTCCTTGGACCATCACATGGACGATGAAACACAGAAATCGCATCGGAATTAAATACAAAAGGTGCAATGCCGCCTTAAGTACAAGAATAGAGACTCTTCTTACAGTCGGTGCTTTGAGCAATCCCTGTGAGACCAGTACTAGTTTCCGATACACCACTGCAGGTTCAATGTATTCCTTGGACCTTCACATTGACGATGAAACACAGAAATCGCATCGGAATTAAATACAAAAGGCACAATGCCGTCTTAAGTACAAGAATAGAGACTCTTCTTACAGTCGGTGATAGAAGCATTCCCTGTGAGACCAGTATTAGTTTCCGATACACCACTGCAGGTTCAATGTATTCCTTGGACCTTCACATTGACGATGAAACACAGAAATCGCATCGGAATTAAATACAAAAGGCGCAATGCCGCCTTAAGTACAAGAATAGAGACTCTTCTTACAGTCAGTGCTTTGAGCATTCCCTGTGAGACCTGTATTAGATTCCAATACACCACTGCAGGTTCAATGTATTCCTTGGACCTTCACATTGACGATGAAACACAGAAATCGCATCGGAATTAAATACAAAATGCGCAATGCCGTCTTAAGTACAAGAATAGAGACTCTTCTTACAGTCGGTGCTCTCAGCATTCCCTGTGAGACCAGTATTTGTTTCTGATACACCTCAGCAGGTTCAATGTATTCCTAGGACCTTCACATTGACGATGAAATACAGAAATCGCATCGGAATTAAATACAAAAGGCACAATGTCGCCTTAAGTACAAGAATAGAGACACTTCTTACAGTCGGTGCTTTGAGCATTCCCTTTGAGACCAGTATTAGTTTCCGATACACCACTGCAGGTTCAATGTATTCCTTGGACCTTCACATTGACAATGAAACACAGAAATCGCATCGGAATGAAATAGAAAAGGTAAACTGCCGCGTAAGTACAAGAATAGAGACTCGTCTTACAGTCGGTGCTTTCAGCATTCCGTGTGAGACCAGTATTAGTTTCCGATACACCTCAGCAGTTTCAATGTATTCCTAGGACCTTCATATTGACGATGAAACACAGAAATCGCATCGGAATTAAATACAAAAGGCACAATGTCGCCTTAAGTACAAGAATAGAGACTCTTCTTACAGTCGGTGCTTTGAGCATTCCCTGTGAGACCAGTATTAGTTTCCGATACACCACTCCAGGTTCAATGTATTCCTAGGACCTTCACATTGACGCTGAAACTCAGAAATCGCATCGGAACTAAATTCAAAAGGCACAATGTCGCCTTCAGTACAAGAATAGAGACTCTTCTTGCAGTCGGTGCTTTGAGCATTCCCTGTGAGACCAGAATTAGTTTCCGATACACCACTCCAGGTTCAATCTAATCCTTGGACATTCACATTGACGATGAAACACATAAATCGCATCGGAATGAAATACAAAAGGCGAACTGCCGCGTACGTACAAGAATAGAGACTCTTCTTACAGTCGGTGCTTTCAGCATTCCCTGTGAGACCAGTATTAGTTTTCGATACAACTCAGCAGGTTCAATGTATTCCTAGGACCTTCACATTGACGATGAAACACAGAAATCGCATCTGAATTAAATACAAAAGGCACAATGCCGCCTTAAGTACAAGAATAAAAACTCTTCTTACAGTCGGTGCTTTGAGCATTCCCTGTGAGACCAGTATTAGTTTCCGAGGCACCACTGCAGGTTCAATGTAATCCTTGGACCATCACATGGACGATGAAACACAGAAATCGCATCGGAATTAAATACAAAAGGTGCAATGCCGCCTTAAGTACAAGAATAGAGACTCTTCTTACAGTCGGTGCTTTGAGCATTCCCTGTGAGACCAGTACTAGTTTCCGATACACCACCGCAGGTTCAATGTATTCCTTGGACCTTCACATTGACGATGAAACACAGAAATCGCATCGGAATTAAATACAAAAGGCACAATGCCGTCTTAAGTACAAGAATAGAGACTCTTCTTACAGTCGGTGCTAAAAGCATTCCCTGTGAGACCAATATTAGTTTCCGATACACCACTGCAGGTTCAATGTATTCCTTGGCCCTTCACATTGACGATGAAACACAGAAATCGCATCGGAATTAAATACAAAAGGCGCAATGCCGCCTTAAGTACAAGAATAGAGACTCCTCTTACAGTCAGTGCTTTGAGCATTCCCTGTGAGACCAGTATTAGATTCCAATACACCACTGCCGGTTCAATGTATTCCTTGGACCTTCACATTGACGATGAAACACAGAAATCGCATCGGAATTAAATACAAAAGGCACAATGCCGTCTTAAGTACAAGAATAGAGACTCTTCTTACAGTCGGTGCTCTCAGCATTCCCTGTGAGACCAGTATTAGTTTCCGATACACCTCAGCAGGTTCAATGTATTCCTAGGACCTTCACATTGACGATGAAACACAGAAATCGCATCGGAATTAAATACAAAAGGCACAATGTCGCCTTAAGTACAAGAATAGAGACACTTCTTACAGTCGGTGCTTTGAGCATTCCCTGTGAGACCAGTATTAGTTTCCGATACACCACTGCAGGTTCAATGTATTCCTTGGACCTTCACATTGACGATGAAACACAGAAATCGCATCGGAATTAAATACAAAAGGCACAATTCCGCATTAAGTACAAGAATAGAGACTCTTCTTAGAGTCGGTAATTTGAGCATTCCCTGTGAGACCAGAATTAGTTTCCGATACACCACCCCAGGTTCAATGTATTCCTTCGACCTTCACATTGACGATGAAACACAGAAATCGCCTCGGAATAAAATACAAAAGGCAAACTGCCGCGTAAGTACAAGAATAGAGACTCTTCTTACAGTCGGTGCTTTCAGCATTCCCTGTGAGACCAGTATTAGTTTCCGATACACCTCAGCAGGTTCAATGTATTCCTAGGACCTTCACATTGACGATGAAACACAGAAATCGCATCGGAATTAAATACAAAAGGCACAATTCCGCATTAAGTACAAGAATAGAGACTCTTCTTAGAGTCGGTAATTTGAGCATTCCCTGTGAGACCAGAATTAGTTTCCGATACACCACCCCAGGTTCAATGTATTCCTTCGACCTTCACATTGACGATGAAACACAGAAATCGCTTCGGAATAAAATACAAAAGGCAAACTGCCGCGTAAGTACAAGAATAGAGACTCTTCTTACAGTCGGTGATTTGAGCATTCCCTGTGAGACCAGAATTAGTTTCTGATACACCACTGCAAGTTCAATGTATTCCTTGGACCTTCACATTGACGATGAAACACAGAAATCGCATCGGAATTAAATACAAAAGGTGCAATGCCGCCTTAAGTACAAGAATAGAGACTCGTCTTACGGTCGGTGCTTTGAGCATTCCCTTTGAGACCAGTATTAGTTTCTGATACACCACTGCAGGTTTAATCTATTCCTTGGACCTTCACATTGACGATGAAACACAGAAATCGCATCGGAATTATATACAAAAGGCACAATGCCGTCTTAAGTACAAGAATAGAGACTCTTCTTACAGTCGGTGCTAAAAGCATTCCCTGTGAGACCAGTATTAGTTTCCGATACACCACTGCAGGTTCAATGTATTCCTTGGACCTTCACATTGACGATGAAACACAGAAATCGCATCGGAATTAAATACAAAAGGCACAATGTCGCCTTAAGTACAAGAATAGAGACTCTTCTCACAGTCGGTGCTTTGAGCATTCCCTGTGAGACCAGTATTAGTTTCCGATACACCACTGCAGGTTCAATGTATTCCTAGGACCTTCACATTGACGCTGAAACACAGAAATCGCATCGGAACTAAATTCAAAAGGCACAATGTCGCCGTAAGTACAAGAATAGAGACTCTTCTTGCAGTCGGTGCTTTGAGCATTCCCTGTGAGACCAGAATTAGTTTCCGATACACCACTCCAGGTTCAATCTAATCCTTGGACATTCACATTGACGATGAAACACAGAAATCGCATCGGAATGAAATACAAAAGGCGAACTGCCGCGTACGTACAAGAATAGAGACTCTTCTTACAGTCGGTGCTTTCAGCATTCGATGTGAGACCAGTATTAGTTTTCGATACACCTCAGCAGGTTCAATGTATTCCTAGGACCTTCACATTGACGATGAAACACAGAAATCGCATCTGAATTAAATACAAAAGGCACAATGCCGCCTTAAGTACAAGAATAAAAACTCTTCTTACAGTCCGTGCTTTGAGCATTCCCTGTGAGACCAGTATTAGTTTCCGATACACCACTGCAGGTTCAATGTATTTCTTGGACCTTCACATTGACGATGAAACACAGACAACGCATCGGAATTTAATACAAAAGGCCCAATGCCGCCTTAAGTACAAGAATAGAGACTCTTCTTACAGTCGGTGTTTTGAGCGTTCCCTGTGAGACCAGTGTTAGTTTCCGATACACCACTGCAAGCTCAATGTATTCCTTGGACCTTCACATTGACGATGAAACACAGAAATCGCATCCGAATTAAATACAATTGGCACAATGCCGTCTTATGTACAAGAATAGAGACTCTTCTTACAGTCGGTGCTATGAGCATTCCCTGTGAGACCTGTATTAGTTTCCGATACACAACTGCAGGTCAAATGTGTTTCTTGGACCTTCACATTGACGATTAAACACAGATATCGAATCGGAATTAAATACAAAAGGCGCAATGCCGCCTTAAGTACAAGTATAGAAACTCTTCTTACAGTCGGTTATTTGAGCATTCCCTGTGAGACCAATATTAGTTTCTGATACACCACTGCAGGTTCAATGTATTGCTTGGACCTTCACATTGACGATGAAACACAGATATCGCATCGGAGTTAAATACAAAAGGCACAATGCCGCCATAAGTAAAAGAATACAGACTCTTCTTACTGTCGATGCTTTGAGCATTCCCTGTGAGACCAGTATTAGTTTCCGATACACCACTGCAGGTTCAATGTATTCCTTGGACCTTCACATTGACGTTGAAACACAGAAATCGCATCGGAATTAAATACAAAAGGCGCAATGCTGCCTTAAGTACAAGAATAGAGACTATTCTTACAGTAGGTGCTTTGACCATTCCCTGTGCGACCAGATTAGATTCTGATACACCACAGCAGGTTCAATGTATTCCTTGGACCTTCACATTGACGATGAAACACAGAAATCTCATCGGAATTAATTACAAAAGGCACAATGACTGTCATAAGTACAAGAAT
This sequence comes from Schistocerca serialis cubense, assembly GCF_023864345.2. Lineage (NCBI taxonomy): Eukaryota > Metazoa > Arthropoda > Insecta > Orthoptera > Acrididae > Schistocerca > Schistocerca serialis. The sequence goes on from NC_064640.1 coordinate 1,067,561,733, forward strand.
AGAGACTCTTCTTACAGTCGGTGCTTCGAGCATTCCCTGTGAGACCAGTATTAGTTTCCGAGGCACCACTGCAGGTTCAATGAATTCCTTGGACCATCACATGGACGATGAAACACAGAAATCGCATCGGAATTAAATACAAAAGGTGCAATGCCGCCTTAAGTACAAGAATAGAGACTCTTCATACAGTCGGTGCTTTGAGCATTCCCTGTGAGACCAGTACTAGTTTCCGATACACCACTGCAGGTTCAATGTATTCCTTGAACCTTCACATTGACGATGAAACACACAAATCGCTTCGGAATTAAATACAAAAGGCACAATGCCGTCTTAAGTACAAGAATAGAGACTCTTCTTACAGTCGGTGCTAAAAGCATTCCCTGTGAGACCAGTATTAGTTTCCGATACACCACTGCAGGTTCAATGTATTCCTTGGACCTTCACATTGACGATGAAACACAGAAATCGCATCGGAATTAAATACAAAAGGCGCAATGCCGCCTTAAGTACAGGAATTGAGACTCTTCTTACAGTCAGTGCTTTGAGCATTCCCTGTGAGACCAGTATTAGATTCCAATACACCACTGCAGGTTCAATGTATTCCTTGGACCTTCACATTGACGATGAAACACAGGATTCGCATCGGAATTAAATACAAAAGGCACAATGCCGTCTAAAGTACAAGAATAGAGACTCATCTTACAGTCGGTGCTCTCAGCATTCCCTGTGAGACCAGTATTTGTTTCCGATACACCTCAGCAGGTTCAATGTATTCCTAGGACCTTCACATTGACGATGAAACACAGAAATCGCATCGGAATTAAATACAAATGGCACAATGTCGCCTTAAGTACAAGAATAGAGACACTTCTTACATTCGGTGCTTTGAGCATTCCCTTTGAGACCAGTATTAGTTTCCGATACACCACTGCAGGTTCAATGTATTCCTTGGACCTTCACATTGACGATGAAACACAGAAATCGCATCGGAATTAAATACAAAAGGCACAATTCCGCATTAAGTACAAGAATAGAGACTCTTCTTACAGTCGGTGATTTGAGCATTCCCTGTGAGACCAGAATTAGTTTCCGATACACCACTCCAGGTTCAATGTATTCCTTGGACCTTCACATTGACGATGAAACACAGAAATCGCATAGGAATAAAATACAAAATGCAAACTGCCGCGTAAGTACAAGAATAGAGACTCTTCTTACAGTCGGTGCTTTCAGCATTCCCTGTGAGACCAGTATTAGATTCCGATACACCTCAGCAGGTTCAATGTATTCCTAGGACCTTCACATTGACGATGAAACACAGAAATCGCATCGGAATTAAATACAAAAGGCACAACGTCGCCTTAAGTACAAGAATAGAGACTCTTCTTACAGTCGGTGATTTGAGCATTCCCTGTGAGACCAGAATTAGTTTCTGATACTCCACTGCAACTTCAATGTATTCCTTGGACCTTCACATTGACGATGAAACACAGAAATCGCATCGGAATTAAATACAAAAGGCGCAATGCCGCCTTAAGTACAAGAATAGAGACTCTTCTTACAGTCGGTGCTTTGAGCATTCCCTTTGAGACCAGTATTAGTTTCTGATACACCACTGCAGGTTTAATCTATTCCTTGGACCTTCACATTGACGATGAAACACAGAAATCGCATCGGAATTAAATACAAAAGGCACAATGCCGTCTTAAGTACAAGAATAGAGACTCTTCTTACAGTCGGTGCTAAAAGCATTCCCTGTGAGACCAGTATTTGTTTCCGATACACCACTGCAGGTTCAATGTATTCCTTAGACCTTCACATTGACGATGAAACACAGAAATCGCATCGGAAATAAATACAAAAGGCGCAATGCCGCCTTAAGGATAAGAATAGAGACTCTTCTTACAGTCGGTGCTTTGAGCATTCCCTGTGAGACCAGTATTAGATTCCAATACACCACTGCAGGTTCAATGTATTCCTTGGACCTTCACATTGACGATGAAACACAGAAATCGCATCGGAATTAAATACAAAAGGCACAATGCCGTCTTAAGTACAAGAATAGAGACTCTTCTTACAGTCGGTGCTCTCAGCATTCCCTGTGAGACCAGTATTAGTTTCCGATACACCTCAGCAGATTCAATATATTCCTAGGACCTTCACATTGACGATGAAACACAGAAATCGAATCGGAATTAAATACAAAAGGCACAATGTCGCCTTAAGTACAACAATAGAGACACTTCTTACAGTCGTTGCTTTGAGCATTCCCTGTGAGACCAGTATTAGTTTCCGATACACCATTGCAGGTTCAATGTATTCCTTGGACCTTCACATTGACGATGAAACACTGAAATCGCATCGGAATTAAATACAAAAGGCACAATGCCGCATTAAGTACAAGAATAGAAACTCTTCTTACAGTCGGTGTTTTGAGCATTCCCTGTGAGACCAGAATTAGTTTCCGATACACCACTCCAGGTGCAATGTATTCCTTGGACCTTCACATTGACGATGAAACACAGAAATGGCATCGGAATGAAATACAAAAGGCAAACCGCAACGTAAGTACAAGAATAGAGACTCTTCTTACAGTCGGTGCTTTCAGCATTCCCTGTGAGACCAGTATTAGTTTCCGATACACCTCAGATGGTTCAATGTATCCCTAGGACCTTCACATTGACGATGAAACACAGAAATTGCATCTGAATTAAATACAAAAGGCACAATGTCGCCTTAAGTACAAGAGTAGAGACTCTTCTTACACTCGGTGCTTTGAGGATTCCCTATGAGACCAGTATTAGTTTCCGATACACCTCAGCAGGTTCAATGTATTCCTTGGACCTTCACATTGAAGATGAAACACAGAAATCGCATCGGAATTAAATACAAAAGGCAAACTGCCGCGTAAGTAGAAGAATAGAGACTCTTCTTACAGTCGTGCATCAGCATTCCCTGTGAGACCAGTATTAGTTTCCGATACACCTCAGCAGGTTCAATGTATCCCTAGGACCATCACATTGACGATGAAACATAGAAATCGCATCGCAATTAAATACAAAAGGCGTAATGCCGCCTTAAGTACAAGAATAGAGACTCTTCTTACAGTCGGTGCTTTGAGCATTCCCTGTGAGACCAGAATTAGTTTCCGATACACCACTCCAGGTTCAATGTATACCTTGGACATTCACATTGACGATGAAACACAGAAATCGCATCGGAATGAAATATAAAAGGCAAAATGCCGCGTAAGTTCAAGAATAGAGACTCTTCTTACAGTCGGTGCTTTCAGCATTCGCTGTGAGACCAGTATTAGTTTCCGATACACCTCAGCAGGTTCAATGTATTCCTAGGACCTTCACATTGACGATGAAACACAGAAATCGCATCGGAATTAAATACAAAAGGCAAAATGTCGCCTTAAGTACAAGAATAGAGACTCTTCTTACAGTCGGTGCTTTGAGCATTCCCTGTGGGACCAGTATTAGTTTCCGTTACACCACTTCAGGTTCAATGTATTCCTAGGACCTTCACATTGACGATGAAACACAGAAATCGCATCAAAATTAAATACAAAAGGCACAATGTCGCCTTAAGTACAAGAATTGCGACTCTTCTTGCAGTCGGTGATTTGAGCATTCCCTGTGAGACCAGAATTAGTTTCCGATACACCACTCCAGGTTCAATGTATTCCTAGGACCTTCACATTGACGCTGAAACACAGAAATCGCATCGGAACTAAATTCAAAAGGCACAATGTCGCCTTAAGTACAAGAATAGAGACTCTTCTTGCAGTCGGTGCTTTGAGCATTCCCTGTGAGACCAGAATTAGTTTCCGATACACCACTCCAGGTTCAATCTAATCCTTGGACATTCACATTGACGATGAAACACAGAAATCGCATCGGAATGAAATACAAAAGGCGAACTGCCGCGTACGTACAAGAATAGAGACTCTTCTTACAGTCGGTGCTTTCAGCATTCCCTGTGAGACCAGTATTAGTTTTCGATACACCTCAGCAGGTTCAATGTATTCCTAGGACCTTCACATTGACGATGAAACACAGAAATCGCATCTGAATTAAATACAAAAGGCACAATGCCGCCTTAAGTACAAGAATAAAAACTCTTCTTACAGTCGGTGCTTTGAGCATTCCCTGTGAGACCAGTATTAGTTTCCGATACACCACTGCAGGTTCAATGTATTCCTTGGACCTTCACATTGACGATGAAACACAGACATCGCATCGGAATTAAATACAAAAGGCCCAATGCCGCCTTAAGTACAAGAATAGAGACTCTTCTTACAGTCGGTGTTTTGAGCATTCCCTGTGAGACCAGTGTTAGTTTCCGATACACCACTGCAAGCTCAATGTATTCCTTGGACCTTCACATTGACGATGAAACACAGAAATCGCATCCGAATTAAATACAATTGGCACAATGCCGTCTTATGTACAAGAATAGAGACTCTTCTTACAGTCGGTGCTATGAGCATTCCCTGAGAGACCTGTATTAGTTTCCGATACGCCACTGCAGGTCAAATGTATTTCTTGGACCTTCACATTGACGATTAAACACAGATATCGAATCGGAATTAAATACAAAAGGCGCAATGCCGCCTTAAGTACAAGTATAGAAACTCTTCTTACAGTCGGTTATTTGAGCATTCCCTGTGAGACCAATATTAGTTTCTGATACACCACTGCAGGTTCAATGTATTGCTTGGACCTTCACATTGACGATGAAACACAGATATCGCATCGGAGTTAAATACAAAAGGCACAATGCCGCCATAAGTAAAAGAATACAGACTCTTCTTACTGTCGATGCTTTGAGCATTCCCTGTGAGACCAGTATTAGTTTCCGATACACCACTGCAGGTTCAATGTATTCCTTGGACCTTCACATTGACGTTGAAACACAGAAATCGCATCGGAATTAAATACAAAAGGCGCAATGCTGCCTTAAGTACAAGAACAGAGACTATTCTTACAGTAGGTGCTTTGAGCATTCCCTGTGAGACCAGATTAGATTCTGATACACCACTGCAGGTTCAATGTATTCCTTGGACCTTCGCATTGACGATGAAACACATATATCGCATCGGAATTAATTACAAAAGGCACAATGACTGTCATAAGTACAAGAATAGAGACTCTTCTTACAGTCGGTGCTTCGAGCATTCCCTGTGAGACCAGTATTAGTTTCCGAGGCACCACTGCAGGTTCAATGTATTCCTTGGACCATCACATGGACGATGAAACACAGAAATCGCATCGGAATTAAATACAAAAGGTGCAATGCCGCCTTAAGTACAAGAATAGAGACTCTTCTTACAGTCGGTGCTTTGAGCAATCCCTGTGAGACCAGTACTAGTTTCCGATACACCACTGCAGGTTCAATGTATTCCTTGGACCTTCACATTGACGATGAAACACAGAAATCGCATCGGAATTAAATACAAAAGGCACAATGCCGTCTTAAGTACAAGAATAGAGACTCTTCTTACAGTCGGTGATAAAAGCATTCCCTGTGAGACCAGTATTAGTTTCCGATACACCACTGCAGGTTCAATGTATTCCTTGGACCTTCACATTGACGATGAAACACAGAAATCGCATCGGAATTAAATACAAAAGGCGCAATGCCGCCTTAAGTACAAGAATAGAGACTCTTCTTACAGTCAGTGCTTTGAGCATTCCCTGTGAGACCTGTATTAGATTCCAATACACCACTGCAGGTTCAATGTATTCCTTGGACCTTCACATTGACGATGAAACACAGAAATCGCATCGGAATTAAATACAAAAGGCGCAATGCCGTCTTAAGTACAAGAATAGAGACTCTTCTTACAGTCGGTGCTCTCAGCATTCCCTGTGAGACCAGTATTTGTTTCTGATACACCTCAGCAGGTTCAATGTATTCCTAGGACCTTCACATTGACGATGAAATACAGAAATCGCATCGGAATTAAATACAAAAGGCACAATGTCGCCTTAAGTACAAGAATAGAGACACTTCTTACAGTCGGTGCTTTGAGCATTCCCTTTGAGACCAGTATTAGTTTCCGATACACCACTGCAGGTTCAATGTATTCCTTGGACCTTCACATTGACAATGAAACACAGAAATCGCATCGGAATGAAATAGAAAAGGTAAACTGCCGCGTAAGTACAAGAATAGAGACTCGTCTTACAGTCGGTGCTTTCAGCATTCCGTGTGAGACCAGTATTAGTTTCCGATACACCTCAGCAGGTTCAATGTATTCCTAGGACCTTCATATTGACGATGAAACACAGAAATCGCATCGGAATTAAATACAAAAGGCACAATGTCGCCTTAAGTACAAGAATAGAGACTCTTCTTACAGTCGGTGCTTTGAGCATTCCCTGTGAGACCAGTATTAGTTTCCGATACACCACTCCAGGTTCAATGTATTCCTAGGACCTTCACATTGACGCTGAAACTCAGAAATCGCATCGGAACTAAATTCAAAAGGCACAATGTCGCCTTCAGTACAAGAATAGAGACTCTTCTTGCAGTCGGTGCTTTGAGCATTCCCTGTGAGACCAGAATTAGTTTCCGATACACCACTCCAGGTTCAATCTAATCCTTGGACATTCACATTGACGATGAAACACAGAAATCGCATCGGAATGAAATACAAAAGGCGAACTGCCGCGTACGTACAAGAATAGAGACTCTTCTTACAGTCGGTGCTTTCAGCATTCCCTGTGAGACCAGTATTAGTTTTCGATACACCTCAGCAGGTTCAATGTATTCCTAGGACCTTCACATTGACGATGAAACACAGAAATCGCATCTGAATTAAATACAAAAGGCACAATGCCGCCTTAAGTACAAGAATAAAAACTCTTCTTACAGTCGGTGCTTTGAGCATTCCCTGTGAGACCAGTATTAGTTTCCGAGGCACCACTGCAGGTTCAATGTAATCCTTGGACCATCACATTTACGATGAAACACAGAAATCGCATCGGAATTAAATACAAAAGGTGCAATGCCGCCTTAAGTACAAGAATAGAGACTCTTCTTACAGTCGGTGCTTTGAGCATTCCCTGTGAGACCAGTACTAGTTTCCGATACACCACTGCAGGTTCAATGTATTCCTTGGACCTTCACATTGACGATGAAACACAGAAATCGCATCGGAATTAAATACAAAAGGCACAATGCCGTCTTAAGTACAAGAATAGAGACTCTTCTTACAGTCGGTGCTAAAAGCATTCCCTGTGAGACCAATATTAGTTTCCTATACACCACTGCAGGTTCAATGTATTCCTTGGCCCTTCACAATGACGATGAAACACAGAAATCGCATCGGAATTAAATACAAAAGGCGCAATGCCGCCTTAAGTACAAGAATAGAGACTCCTCTTACAGTCAGTGCTTTGAGCATTCCCTGTGAGACCAGTATTAGATTCCAATACACCACTGCCGGTTCAATGTATTCCTTGGACCTTCACATTGACGATGAAACACAGAAATCGCATCGGAATTAAATACAAAAGGCACAATGCCGTCTTAAGTACAAGAATAGAGACTCTTCTTACAGTCGGTGCTCTCAGCATTCCCTGTGAGACCAGTATTAGTTTCCGATACACCTCAGCAGGTTCAATGTATTCCTAGGACCATCACATTGACGATGAAACACAGAAATCGCATCGGAATTAAATACAAAAGGCACAATGTCGCCTTAAGTACAAGAATAGAGACACTTCTTACAGTCGGTGCTTTGAGCATTCCCTGTGAGACCAGTATTAGTTTCCGATACACCACTGCAGGTTCAATGTATTCCTTGGACCTTCACATTGACGATGAAACACAGAAATCGCATCGGAATTAAATACAAAAGGCGCAATGCCGTCTTAAGTACAAGAATAGAGACTCTTCTTACAGTCGGTGCTCTCAGCATTCCCTGTGAGACCAGTATTTGTTTCTGATACACCTCAGCAGGTTCAATGTATTCCTAGGACCTACACATTGACGATGAAATACAGAAATCGCATCGGAATTAAATACAAAAGGCACAATGTCGCCTTAAGTACAAGAATAGAGACACTTCTTACAGTCGGTGCTTTGAGCATTCCCTTTGAGACCAGTATTAGTTTCCGATACACCACTGCAGGTTCAATGTATTCCTTGGACCTTCACATTGACAATGAATCACAGAAATCGCATCGGAATGAAATAGAAAAGGTAAACTGCCGCGTAAGTACAAGAATAGAGACTCGTCTTACAGTCGGTGCTTTCAGCATTCCGTGTGAGACCAGTATTAGTTTCCGATACACCTCAGCAGGTTCAATGTATTCCTAGGACCTTCATATTGACGATGAAACACAGAAATCGCATCGGAATTAAATACAAAAGGCACAATGTCCCCTTAAGTACAAGAATAGAGACTCTTCTTACAGTCGGTGCTTAGAGCATTCCCTGTGAGACCAGTATTAGTTTCCGATACACCACTCCAGGTTCAATGTATTCCTAGGACCTTCACATTGACGCTGAAACTCAGAAATCGCATCGGAACTAAATTCAAAAGGCACAATGTCGCCTTCAGTACAAGAATAGAGACTCTTCTTGCAGTCGGTGCTTTGAGCATTCCCTGTGAGACCAGAATTAGTTTCCGATACACCACTCCAGGTTCAATCTAATCCTTGGACATTCACATTGACGATGAAACACAGAAATCGCATCGGAAAGAAATACAAAAAGCGAACTGCCGCGTACGTACAAGAATAGAGACTCTTCTTACAGTCGGTGCTTTCAGCATTCCCTGTGAGACCAGTATTAGTTTTCGATACACCTCAGCAGGTTCAATGTATTCCTAGGACCTTCACATTGACGATGAAACACAGAAATCGCATCTGAATTAAATACAAAAGGCACAATGCCGCCTTAAGTACAAGAATAAAAACTCTTCTTACAGTCGGTGCTTTGAGCATTCCCTGTGAGACCAGTATTAGTTTCCGAGGCACCACTGCAGGTTCAATGTAATCCTTGGACCATCACATTTACGATGAAACACAGAAATCGCATCGGAATTAAATACAAAAGGTGCAATGCCGCCTTAAGTACAAGATTAGAGACTCTTCTTACAGTCGGTGCTTTGAGCATTCCCTGTGAGACCAGTACTAGTTTCCGATACACCACTGCAGGTTCAATGTATTCCTTGGACCTTCACATTGACGATGAAACACAGAAATCGCATCGGAATTAAATACAAAAGGCACAATGCCGTCTTAAGTACAAGAATAGAGACTCTTCTTACAGTCGGTGCTAAAAGCATTCCCTGTGAGACCAATATTAGTTTCCTATACACCACTGCAGGTTCAATGTATTCCTTGGCCCTTCACATTGACGATGAAACACAGAAATCGCATCGGAATTAAACACAAAAGGCGCAATGCCGCCTTAAGTACAAGAATAGAGACTCCTCTTACAGTCAGTGCTTTGAGCATTCCCTGTGAGACCAGTATTAGATTCCAATACACCACTGCCGGTTCAATGTATTCCTTGGACCTTCACATTGACGATGAAACACAGAAATCGCATCGGAATTAAATACAAAAGGCACAATGCCGTCTTAAGTACAAGAATAGAGACTCTTCTTACAGTCGGTGCTCTCAGCATTCCCTGTGAGACCAGTATTAGTTTCCGATACACCTCAGCAGGTTCAATGTATTCCTAGGACCATCACATTGACGATGAAACACAGAAATCGCATCGGAATTAAATACAAAAGGCACAATGTCGCCTTAAGTACAAGAATAGAGACACTTCTTACAGTCGGTGCTTTGAGCATTCCCTGTGAGACCAGTATTAGTTTCCGATACACCACTGCAGGTTCAATGTATTCCTTGGACCTTCACATTGACGATGAAACACAGAAATCGCATCGGAATTAAATACAAAAGGCACAATTCCGCATTAAGTACAAGAATAGAGACTCTTCTTAGAGTCGGTAATTTGAGCATTCCCTGTGAGACCAGAATTAGTTTCCGATACACCACCCCAGGTTCAATGTATTCCTTCGACCTTCACATTGACGATGAAACACAGAAATCGCTTCGGAATAAAATACAAAAGGCAAACTGCCGCGTAAGTACAAGAATAGAGACTCTTCTTACAGTCGGTGCTTTCAGCATTCCCTGTGAGACCAGTATTAGTTTCCGATACACCTCAGCAGGTTCAATGTATTCCTAGGACCTTCACATTGACGATGAAACACAGAAATCGCATCGGAATTAAATACAAAAGGCACAATTCCGCATTAAGTACAAGAATAGAGACTCTTCTTAGAGTCGGTAATTTGAGCATTCCCTGTGAGACCAGAATTAGTTTCCGATACACCACCCCAGGTTCAATGTATTCCTTCGACCTTCACATTGACGATGAAACACAGAAATCGCTTCGGAATAAAATACAAAAGGCAAACTGCCGCGTAAGTACAAGAATAGAGACTCTTCTTACAGTCGGTGATTTGAGCATTCCCTGTGAGACCAGAATTAGTTTCTGATACACCACTGCAAGTTCAATGTATTCCTTGGACCTTCACATTGACGATGAAACACAGAAATCGCATCGGAATTAAATACAAAAGGTGCAATGCCGCCTTAAGTACAAGAATAGAGACTCGTCTTACAGTCGGTGCTTTGAGCATTCCCTTTGAGACCAGTATTAGTTTCTGATACACCACTGCAGGTTTAATCTATTCCTTGGACCTTCACATTGACGATGAAACACAGAAATCGCATCGGAATTAAATACAAAAGGCACAATGCCGTCTTAAGTACAAGAATAGAGACTCTACTTACAGTCGGTGCTAAAAGCATTCCCTGTGAGACCAGTATTAGTTTCCGATACACCACTGCAGGTTCAATGTATTCCTTGGACCTTCACATTGACGATGAAACACAGAAATCGCATCGGAATTAAATACAAAAGGCACAATGTCGCCTTAAGTACAAGAATAGAGACTCTTCTCACAGTCGGTGCTTTGAGCATTCCCTGTGAGACCAGTATTAGTTTCCGATACACCACTGCAGGTTCAATGTATTCCTAGGACCTTCACATTGACGCCGAAACACAGAAATCGCATCGGAACTAAATTCAAAAGGCACAATGTCGCCGTAAGTACAAGAATAGAGACTCTTCTTGCAGTCGGTGCTTTGAGCATTCCCTGTGAGACCAGAATTAGTTTCCGATACACCACTCCAGGTTCAATCTAATCCTTGGACATTCACATTGACGATGAAACACAGAAATCGCATCGGAATGAAATACAAAAGGCGAACTGCAGCGTACGTACAAGAATAGAGACTCTTCTTACAGTCGGTGCTTTCAGCATTCGATGTGAGACCAGTATTAGTTTTCGATACACCTCAGCAGGTTCAATGTATTCCTAGGACCTTCACATTGACGATGAAACACAGAAATCGCATCTGAATTAAATACAAAAGGCACAATGCCGCCTTAAGTACAAGAATAAAAACTCTTCTTACTGTCCGTGCTTTGAGCATTCCCTGTGAGACCAGTATTAGTTTCCGATACACCACTGCAGGTTCAATGTATTCCTTGGACCTTCACATTGACGATGAAACACAGACAACGCATCGGAATTTAATACAAAAGGCCCAATGCCGCCTTAAGTACAAGAATAGAGACTCTTCTTACAGTCGGTGTTTTGAGCGTTCCCTGTGAGACCAGTGTTAGTTTCCGATACACCACTGCAAGCTCAATGTATTCCTTGGACCTTCACATTGACGATGAAACACAGAAATCGCATCCGAATTAAATACAATTGGCACAATGCCGTCTTATGTACAAGAATAGAGACTCTTCTTACAGTCGGTGCTATGAGCATTCCCTGTGAGACCTGTATTAGTTTCCGATACACAACTGCAGGTCAAATGTGTTTCTTGGACCTTCACATTGACGATTAAACACAGATATCGAATCGGAATTAAATACAAAAGGCGCAATGCCGCCTTAAGTACAAGTATAGAAACTCTTCTTACAGTCGGTTATTTGAGCATTCCCTGTGAGACCAATATTAGTTTCTGATACACCACTGCAGGTTCAATGTATTGCTTGGACCTTCACATTGACGATGAAACACAGATATCGCATCGGAGTTAAATACAAAAGGCACAATGCCGCCATAAGTAAAAGAATACAGACTCTTCTTACTGTCGATGCTTTGAGCATTCCCTGTGAGACCAGTATTAGTTTCCGATACACCACTGCAGGTTCAATGTATTCCTTGGACCTTCACATTGACGTTGAAACACAGAAATCGCATCGGAATTAAATACAAAAGGCGCAATGCTGCCTTAAGTACAAGAATAGAGACTATTCTTACAGTAGGTGCTTTGACCATTCCCTGTGAGACCAGATTAGATTCTGATACACCACAGCAGGTTCAATGTATTCCTTGGACCTTCACATTGACGATGAAACACAGAAATCGCATCGGAATTCATTACAAAAGGCACAATGACTGTCATAAGTACAAGAATAGAGACTCTTCTTACAGTCGGTGCTTCGAGCATTCCCTGTGAGACCAGTATTAGTTTCCGAGGCACCACTGCAGGTTCAATGTATTCCTTGGACCATCACATGGACGATGAAACACAGAAATCGCATCGGAATTAAATACAAAAGGTGCAATGCCGCCTTAAGTACAAGAATAGAGACTCTTCATACAGTCGGTGCTTTGAGCATTCCCTGTGAGACCAGTACTAGTTTCCGATACACCACTGCAGGTTCAATGTATTCCTTGAACCTTCACATTGACGATGAAACACACAAATCGCTTCGGAATTAAATACAAAAGGCACAATGCCGTCTTAAGTACAAGAATAGAGACTCTTCTTACAGTCGGTGCTAAAAGCATTCCCTGTGAGACCAGTATTAGTTTCCGATACACCACTGCAGGTTCAATGTATTCCTTGGACCTTCACATTGACGATGAAACACAGAAATCGCATCGGAATTAAATACAAAAGGCGCAATGCCGCCTTAAGTACAGGAATTGAGACTCTTCTTACAGTCAGTGCTTTGAGCATTCCCTGTGAGACCAGTATTAGATTCCAATACACCACTGCAGGTTCAATGTATTCCTTGGACCTTCACATTGACGATGAAACACAGGATTCGCTTCGGAATTAAATACAAAAGGCACAATGCCGTCTAAAGTACAAGAATAGAGACTCATCTTACAGTCGGTGCTCTCAGCATTCCCTGTGAGACCAGTATTTGTTTCCGATACACCTCAGCAGGTTCAATGTATTCCTAGGACCTTCACATTGACGATGAAACACAGAAATCGCATCGGAATTAAATACAAATGGCACAATGTCGCCTTAAGTACAAGAATAGAGACACTTCTTACAGTCGGTGCTTTGAGCATGCCCTTTGAGACCAGTATTAGTTTCCGATACACCACTGCAGGTTCAATGTATTCCTTGGACCTTCACATTGACGATGAAACACAGAAATCGCATCGGAATTAAATACAAAAGGCACAATTCCGCATTAAGTACAAGAATAGAGACTCTTCTTACAGTCGGTGATTTGAGCATTCCCTGTGAGACCAGAATTAGTTTCCGATACACCACTCCAGGTTCAATGTATTCCTTGGACCTTCACATTGACGATGAAACACAGAAATCGCATAGGAATAAAATACAAAATGCAAACTGCCGCGTAAGTACAAGAATAGAGACTCTTCTTACAGTCGGTGCTTTCAGCATTCCCTGTGAGACCAGTATTAGTTTCCGATACACCTCAGCAGGTTCAATGTATTCCTAGGACCTTCACATTGACGATGAAACACAGAAATCGCATCGGAATTAAATACAAAAGGCACAACGTCGCCTTAAGTACAAGAATAGAGACTCTTCTTACAGTCGGTGATTTGAGCATTCCCTGTGAGACCAGAATTAGTTTCTGATACTCCACTGCAAGTTCAATGTATTCCTTGGACCTTCACATTGACGATGAAACACAGAAATCGCATCGGAATTAAATACAAAAGGCGCAATGCCGCCTTAAGTACAAGAATAGAGACTCTTCTTACAGTCGGTGCTTTGAGCATTCCCTTTGAGACCAGTATTAGTTTCTGATACACCACTGCTGGTTTAATCTATTCCTTGGACCTTCACATTGACGATGAAACACAGAAATCGCATCGGAATTAAATACAAAAGGCACAATGCCGTCTTACGTACAAGAATAGAGACTCTTCTTACAGTCGGTGCTTAGAGCATTCCCTGTGAGACCAGTATTAGTTTCCGATACACCACTCCAGGTTCAATGTATTCCTAGGACCTTCACATTGACGCTGAAACTCAGAAATCGCATCGGAACTAAATTCAAAAGGCACAATGTCGCCTTCAGTACAAGAATAGAGACTCTTCTTGCAGTCGGTGCTTTGAGCATTCCCTGTGAGACCAGAATTAGTTTCCGATACACCACTCCAGGTTCAATCTAATCCTTGGACATTCACATTGACGATGAAACACAGAAATCGCATCGGAAAGAAATACAAAAGGCGAACTGCCGCGTACGTACAAGAATAGAGACTCTTCTTACAGTCGGTGCTTTCAGCATTCCCTGTGAGACCAGTATTAGTTTTCGATACACCTCAGCAGGTTCAATGTATTCCTAGGACCTTCACATTGACGATGAAACACAGAAATCGCATCTGAATTAAATACAAAAGGCACAATGCCGCCTTAAGTACAAGAATAAAAACTCTTCTTACAGTCGGTGCTTTGAGCATTCCCTGTGAGACCAGTATTAGTTTCCGAGGCACCACTGCAGGTTCAATGTAATCCTTGGACCATCACATTTACGATGAAACACAGAAATCGCATCGGAATTAAATACAAAAGGTGCAATGCCGCCTTAAGTACAAGATTAGAGACTCTTCTTACAGTCGGTGCTTTGAGCATTCCCTGTGAGACCAGTACTAGTTTCCGATACACCACTGCAGGTTCAATGTATTCCTTGGACCTTCACATTGACGATGAAACACAGAAATCGCATCGGAATTAAATACAAAAGGCACAATGCCGTCTTAAGTACAAGAATAGAGACTCTTCTTACAGTCGGTGCTAAAAGCATTCCCTGTGAGACCAATATTAGTTTCCTATACACCACTGCAGGTTCAATGTATTCCTTGGCCCTTCACATTGACGATGAAACACAGAAATCGCATCGGAATTAAACACAAAAGGCGCAATGCCGCCTTAAGTACAAGAATAGAGACTCCTCTTACAGTCAGTGCTTTGAGCATTCCCTGTGAGACCAGTATTAGATTCCAATACACCACTGCCGGTTCAATGTATTCCTTGGACCTTCACATTGACGATGAAACACAGAAATCGCATCGGAATTAAATACAAAAGGCACAATGCCGTCTTAAGTACAAGAATAGAGACTCTTCTTACAGTCGGTGCTCTCAGCATTCCCTGTGAGACCAGTATTAGTTTCCGATACACCTCAGCAGGTTCAATGTATTCCTAGGACCATCACATTGACGATGAAACACAGAAATCGCATCGGAATTAAATACAAAAGGCACAATGTCGCCTTAAGTACAAGAATAGAGACACTTCTTACAGTCGGTGCTTTGAGCATTCCCTGTGAGACCAGTATTAGTTTCCGATACACCACTGCAGGTTCAATGTATTCCTTGGACCTTCACATTGACGATGAAACACAGAAATCGCATCGGAATTAAATACAAAAGGCACAATTCCGCATTAAGTACAAGAATAGAGACTCTTCTTAGAGTCGGTAATTTGAGCATTCCCTGTGAGACCAGAATTAGTTTCCGATACACCACCCCAGGTTCAATGTATTCCTTCGACCTTCACATTGACGATGAAACACAGAAATCGCTTCGGAATAAAATACAAAAGGCAAACTGCCGCGTAAGTACAAGAATAGAGACTCTTCTTACAGTCGGTGCTTTCAGCATTCCCTGTGAGACCAGTATTAGTTTCCGATACACCTCAGCAGGTTCAATGTATTCCTAGGACCTTCACATTGACGATGAAACACAGAAATCGCATCGGAATTAAATACAAAAGGCACAATTCCGCATTAAGTACAAGAATAGAGACTCTTCTTAGAGTCGGTAATTTGAGCATTCCCTGTGAGACCAGAATTAGTTTCCGATACACCACCCCAGGTTCAATGTATTCCTTCGACCTTCACATTGACGATGAAACACAGAAATCGCTTCGGAATAAAATACAAAAGGCAAACTGCCGCGTAAGTACAAGAATAGAGACTCTTCTTACAGTCGGTGATTTGAGCATTCCCTGTGAGACCAGAATTAGTTTCTGATACACCACTGCAAGTTCAATGTATTCCTTGGACCTTCACATTGACGATGAAACACAGAAATCGCATCGGAATTAAATACAAAAGGTGCAATGCCGCCTTAAGTACAAGAATAGAGACTCGTCTTACAGTCGGTGCTTTGAGCATTCCCTTTGAGACCAGTATTAGTTTCTGATACACCACTGCAGGTTTAATCTATTCCTTGGACCTTCACATTGACGATGAAACACAGAAATCGCATCGGAATTAAATACAAAAGGCACAATGCCGTCTTAAGTACAAGAATAGAGACTCTACTTACAGTCGGTGCTAAAAGCATTCCCTGTGAGACCAGTATTAGTTTCCGATACACCACTGCAGGTTCAATGTATTCCTTGGACCTTCACATTGACGATGAAACACAGAAATCGCATCGGAATTAAATACAAAAGGCACAATGTCGCCTTAAGTACAAGAATAGAGACTCTTCTCACAGTCGGTGCTTTGAGCATTCCCTGTGAGACCAGTATTAGTTTCCGATACACCACTGCAGGTTCAATGTATTCCTAGGACCTTCACATTGACGCCGAAACACAGAAATCGCATCGGAACTAAATTCAAAAGGCACAATGTCGCCGTAAGTACAAGAATAGAGACTCTTCTTGCAGTCGGTGCTTTGAGCATTCCCTGTGAGACCAGAATTAGTTTCCGATACACCACTCCAGGTTCAATCTAATCCTTGGACATTCACATTGACGATGAAACACAGAAATCGCATCGGAATGAAATACAAAAGGCGAACTGCCGCGTACGTACAAGAATAGAGACTCTTCTTACAGTCGGTGCTTTCAGCATTCGATGTGAGACCAGTATTAGTTTTCGATACACCTCAGCAGGTTCAATGTATTCCTAGGACCTTCACATTGACGATGAAACACAGAAATCGCATCTGAATTAAATACAAAAGGCACAATGCCGCCTTAAGTACAAGAATAAAAACTCTTCTTACTGTCCGTGCTTTGAGCATTCCCTGTGAGACCAGTATTAGTTTCCGATACACCACTGCAGGTTCAATGTATTCCTTGGACCTTCACATTGACGATGAAACACAGACAACGCATCGGAATTTAATACAAAAGGCCCAATGCCGCCTTAAGTACAAGAATAGAGACTCTTCTTACAGTCGGTGTTTTGAGCGTTCCCTGTGAGACCAGTGTTAGTTTCCGATACACCACTGCAAGCTCAATGTATTCCTTGGACCTTCACATTGACGATGAAACACAGAAATCGCATCCGAATTAAATACAATTGGCACAATGCCGTCTTATGTACAAGAATAGAGACTCTTCTTACAGTCGGTGCTATGAGCATTCCCTGTGAGACCTGTATTAGTTTCCGATACACAACTGCAGGTCAAATGTGTTTCTTGGACCTTCACATTGACGATTAAACACAGATATCGAATCGGAATTAAATACAAAAGGCGCAATGCCGCCTTAAGTACAAGTATAGAAACTCTTCTTACAGTCGGTTATTTGAGCATTCCCTGTGAGACCAATATTAGTTTCTGATACACCACTGCAGGTTCAATGTATTGCTTGGACCTTCACATTGACGATGAAACACAGATATCGCATCGGAGTTAAATACAAAAGGCACAATGCCGCCATAAGTAAAAGAATACAGACTCTTCTTACTGTCGATGCTTTGAGCATTCCCTGTGAGACCCGTATTAGTTTCCAATACACCACTGCAGGTTCAATGTATTCCTTGGACCTTCACATTGACGTTGAAACACAGAAATCGCATCGGAATTAAATACAAAAGGCGCAATGCTGCCTTAAGTACAAGAATAGAGACTATTCTTACAGTAGGTGCTTTGACCATTCCCTGTGAGACCAGATTAGATTCTGATACACCACAGCAGGTTCAATGTATTCCTTGGACCTTCACATTGACGATGAAACACAGAAATCGCATCGGAATTCATTACAAAAGGCACAATGACTGTCATAAGTACAAGAATAGAGACTCTTCTTACAGTCGGTGCTTCGAGCATTCCCTGTGAGACCAGTATTAGATTCCAATACACCACTGCAGGTTCAATGTATTCCTTGGACCTTCACATTGACGATGAAACACAGGATTCGCTTCGGAATTAAATACAAAAGGCACAATGCCGTCTAAAGTACAAGAATAGAGACTCATCTTACAGTCGGTGCTCTCAGCATTCCCTGTGAGACCAGTATTTGTTTCCGATACACCTCAGCAGGTTCAATGTATTCCTAGGACCTTCACATTGACGATGAAACACAGAAATCGCATCGGAATTAAATACAAATGGCACAATGTCGCCTTAAGTACAAGAATAGAGACACTTCTTACAGTCGGTGCTTTGAGCATGCCCTTTGAGACCAGTATTAGTTTCCGATACACCACTGCAGGTTCAATGTATTCCTTGGACCTTCACATTGACGATGAATCACAGAAATCGCATCGGAATTAAATACAAAAGGCACAATTCCGCATTAAGTACAAGAATAGAGACTCTTCTTACAGTCGGTGATTTGAGCATTCCCTGTGAGACCAGAATTAGTTTCCGATACACCACTCCAGGTTCAATGTATTCCTTGGACCTTCACATTGACGATGAAACACAGAAATCGCATAGGAATAAAATACAAAATGCAAACTGCCGCGTAAGTACAAGAATAGAGACTCTTCTTACAGTCGGTGCTTTCAGCATTCCCTGTGAGACCAGTATTAGTTTCCGATACACCTCAGCAGGTTCAATGTATTCCTAGGACCTTCACATTGACGATGAAACACAGAAATCGCATCGGAATTAAATACAAAAGGCACAACGTCGCCTTAAGTACAAGAATAGAGACTCTTCTTACAGTCGGTGATTTGAGCATTCCCTGTGAGACCAGAATTAGTTTCTGATACTCCACTGCAAGTTCAATGTATTCCTTGGACCTTCACATTGACGATGAAACACAGAAATCGCATCGGAATTAAATACAAAAGGCGCAATGCCGCCTTAAGTACAAGAATAGAGACTCTTCTTACAGTCGGTGCTTTGAGCATTCCCTTTGAGACCAGTATTAGTTTCTGATACACCACTGCTGGTTTAATCTATTCCTTGGACCTTCACATTGACGATGAAACACAGAAATCGCATCGGAATTAAATACAAAAGGCACAATGCCGTCTTACGTACAAGAATAGAGACTCTTCTTACAGTCGGTGCTAAAAGCATTCCCTGTGAGACCAGTATTAGTTTCCGATACACCACTGCAGGTTCAATGTATTCCTTGGACCTTCACAATGACGATGAAACACAGAAATCGCATCGGAAATAAATACAAAAGGCGCAATGCCGCCTTAAGGACAAGAATAGAGACTCTTCTTACAGTCGGTGCTTTGAGCATTCCCTGTGAGACCAGTATTAGATTCCAATACACCACTGCAGGTTCAATGTATTCCTTGGACCTTCACATTGACGATGAAACACAGAAATCGCATCGGAATTAAATACAAAAGGCACAATGCCGTCTTAAGTACAAGAATAGAGACTCTTCTTACAGTCGGTGCTCTCAGCATTCCCTGTGAGACCAGTATTAGTTTCCGATACACCTCAGCAGATTCAATATATTCCTAGGACCTTCACATTGACGATGAAACACAGAAATCGAATCGGAATTAAATACAAAAGGCACAATGTCGCCTTAAGTACAACAATAGAGACACTTCTTACAGTCGTTGCTTTGAGCATTCCCTGTGAGACCAGTATTAGTTTCCGATACACCATTGCAGGTTCAATGTATTCCTTGGACCTTCACATTGACGATGAAACACTGAAATCGCATCGGAATTAAATACAAAAGGCACAATGCCGCATTAAGTACAAGAATAGAGACTCTTCTTACAGTCGGTGTTTTGAGCATTCCCTGTGAGACCAGAATTAGTTTCCGATACACCACTCCAGGTTCAATGTATTCCTTGGACCTCCACATTGACGATGAAACACAGAAATCGCATCGGAATTAAATACAAATGGCAAACTGCCGCGTAAGTATAAGAATAGAGACTCTTCTTACAGTCGGTGCTTTCAGCATTCCCTGTGAGACCAGTATTGTTTCCGATACACCTCAGCAGGTTCAATGTATTCCTAGGAACTTCACATTGACGATGAAACACAGAAATCGCATCGGAATTAAATACAAAAGGCACAACGTCGCCTTAAGTACAAGAATAGAGACTCTTCTTACAGTCGGTGCTTTGAGCATTCCATGTGAGACCAGAATTAGTTTCCGATACACCACTCCAGGTTTAATGTATTCCTTGGACCTTCACATTGACGATGAAACACAGAAATGGCATCGGAATGAAATACAAAAGGCAAACCGCAGCGTAAGTACAAGAATAGAGACTCTTCTTACAGTCGGTGCTTTCAGCATTCCCTGTGAGACCAGTATTAGTTTCCGATACACCTCAGATGGTTCAATGTATCCCTAGGACCTTCACATTGACGATGAAACACAGAAATTGCATCTGAATTAAATACAAAAGGCACAATGTCGCCTTAAGTACAAGAGTAGAGACTCTTCTTACACTCGGTGCTTTGAGGATTCCCTATGAGACCAGTATTAGTTTCCGATACACCTCAGCAGGTTCAATGTATTCCTTGGACCTTCACATTGAAGATGAAACACAGAAATCGCATCGGAATTAAATACAAAAGGCAAACTGCCGCGTAAGTAGAAGAATAGAGACTCTTCTTACAGTCGGTGCATCAGCATTCCCTGTGAGACCAGTATTAGTTTCCGATACACCTCAGCAGGTTCAATGTATCCCTAGGACCATCACATTGACGATGAAACATAGAAATCGCATCGCAATTAAATACAAAAGGCGTAATGCCGCCTTAAGTACAAGAATAGAGACTCTTCTTACAGTCGGTGCTTTGAGCATTCCCTGTGAGACCAGAATTAGTTTCCGATACACCACTCCAGGTTCAATGTATACCTTGGACATTCACATTGACGATGAAACACAGAAATCGCATCGGAATGAAATATAAAAGGCAAAATGCCGCGTAAGTTCAAGAATAGAGACTCTTCTTACAGTCGGTGCTTTCAGCATTCGCTGTGAGACCAGTATTAGTTTCCGATACACCTCAGCAGGTTCAATGTATTCCTAGGACCTTCACATTGACGATGAAACACAGAAATCGCATCGGAATTAAATACAAAAGGCAAAATGTCGCCTTAAGTACAAGAATAGAGACTCTTCTTACAGTCGGTGATTTGAGCATTCCCTGTGGGACCAGTATTAGTTTCCGTTACACCACTTCAGGTTCAATGTATTCCTAGGACCTTCACATTGACGATGAAACACAGAAATCGCATCAAAATTAAATACAAAAGGCACAATGTCGCCTTAAGTACAAGAATAGCGACTCTTCTTGCAGTCGGTGATTTGAGCATTCCCTGTGAGACCAGAATTAGTTTCCGATACACCACTCCAGGTTCAATGTATTCCTTGGACCTTCACATTGACGATGAAACACAGAAATCTCATCGGAATGAAATACAAAAGGCCAACTGCCGCGTAAGTACAAGAATAGAGACTCTTCTTACAGTCGGTGCTCTCAGCATTCCCTGTGAGACCAGTATTAGTTTACGATACACCTCAGCAGGTTCAATGTATTTCTAGGACCTTCACATTGACGATGAATTACAGAAATCGCATTGCAATTAAATACAAAAGGCGCAATGCCGCATTAAGTACAAGAATAGAGACTCTTCTTACAGTCGGTGCTTTGAGCATTCCCTGTGAGACCAGTATTAGATTCCAATACACCACTGCAGGTTCAATGTATTCCTTGAACGTTCACATTGACGATGAAACACATAAATCGCATCGGAATTAAATACAAAAGGCACAATGCCGTCTTAAGTACAAGAATAGAGACTCTTCTTACAGTCGGTGCTCTCAGCATTCCCTGTGAGACCAGTATTAGTTTCCGATACACCACTGCAGGTTCAATATATTCCTAGGTCCTTCACATTGACGATGAAACACAGAAATCGCATCGGAATTAAATACAAAAGGCACAATGTCGCCCTAAGTACAAGAATAGAGACACTTCTTACAGTCGGTGCTTTGAGCATTCCCTGTGAGACCAGTATTAGTTTCCGATACACCATTGCAGGTTCAATGTATTCCTTGGACCTTCACATTGACGATGAAACACAGAAATCGCATCGGAATTAAATACAAAAGGCACAATGCCGCATTAAGTACAAGAATAGAGACTCTTCTTACAGTCGGTGTTTTGAGCATTCCCTGTGAGACCAGAATTAGTTTCCGATACACCACTCCAGGTTCAATGTATTCCTTGGACCTTCACATTGACGATGAAACACAGAAATCGCATCGGAATTAAATACAAAAGGCAAACTGCCGCGTAAGTATAAGAATAGAGACTCTTCTTACAGTCGGTGCTTTCAGCATTCCCTGTGAGACCAGTATTAGTTTCCGATACACCTCTGCAGGTTCAATGTATTCCTAGGACCTTCACATTGACGATGAATCACAGAAATCGCATCGGAATTAAATACAAAAAGCGAAATGCCGCCTTAAGTACAAGAATAGAGACGCTTCTTACAGTCGGTGCTTTGAGCATTCCCTGTGAGACCAGAATTAGTTTCCGATACACCACTACAGGTTCAATGTATTCCTTGGACATTCACATTGACGATGAAACACAGAAATCGCATCGGAATGAAATACAAAAGGCAAACTGCCGCGTAAGTACAAGATTAGAGACTCTTCTTACAGTCGGTGCTTTCAGCATTCCCTGTGAGACCAGAATTAGTTTCCGATACACCTCAGCAGGTCCAATGTATTCCTAGGAGCTTCACATTGACGATGAAACACAGAAATCGCGTCGGAATTAAATACAAAAGGCACAATGCCGTCTTAAGTACAAGAATAGAGACTCCTCTTACAGTCGGTGCTTTCAGCATTCTCTGTGAGACCAGTATTAGTTTCCGATACACCTCAGCAGGTTCAAAGTATTCCTAGGACCTTCACATTGACGATGAAACACAGAAAACGCATCTGAATTAAATACAAATGGCACAATGCCGCCTTAAGTACAAGAATAGAAACTCTTCTTACAGTCGGTGCTTTGAGCATTCCCTGTGCGACCAGTATTAGTTTCCGATACACCACTGTAGGTTCAATGAATTCCTTGGACCTTCACATTGACGATGTAACACAGAAAACGCATCGGAATTAAATACAAAAGGCACAATGTCGCCTTAAGTACAAGAATAGAAACTCTTCGTACAGTCGGTGCTTTGAGCAATCCCTGTGAGACCAATATTAGGTTCCGATACACCACTGCAGGTTCAATGTATTCCATGGACATACACATTGACGATGGAACACTGAAATTACATCGGAATTAAATACAAAATGCACAATTCCGCCTTGAGTGCAAGATGAGAGACTCTTCTTACAGTCGGTGATTTGAGCATTCCCTGCGAGACCAATATTTGTTTCCGATACACCACTGCAGGTTCAATGTATTCCTTGGTCCTTCACATTGATGATGAAACACAGAAATCGCATCGGAATTAAATAAAAAAGGCACAATGCCGCCTTAAGTACAAGAATACAGACTCTTCTTACAGTCGGTGCTTTGAGCATTCCCTGTGAGACCAGTATTAGTTTCCGATACACCACTGCAGGTTCAATGTATTCCTTGGACATTCACATTGACGATGAAACCCAGAAATCGCATCGGAATTAAATACAAAAGGCGCAATGCCAACATAAGTACAAGAATAGAAACTCTTCTTACAGTCGATGTTTTCAGCATTCCCTGTGAGACCAGTATTAGTTTCCGATACACCACTGCAGGTTCAATGTATTCCTTGGACCTTCACATTGACGATGAAACACAGAAATCGCATCGGAATTAAATACAAAAGACGCAATGCCGCCTTAAGTACAAGAATAGAGACTCTTCTTACAGTCGGTGCTTTGAGCTTTCCCTGTGAGACCAGTATTTGTTTCTGATACACCACTCCAGGTTCAATGTATTCCTTGGACCTTCACATTGACGATGAAACACAGAAATCGCATCGGAATAAAAAACAAAAGGCAAACTGCCGCGTAAGTACAAGAATAGAGACTCTTCTTACAGTCGGTGCTTTCAGCATTCCCTGTGAGACCAGTATTAGTTTCCGATACACCTCAGCAGGTTCAATGTATTCCTAGGACCTTCACATTGACGATGAAACACAGAAATCGCATCCGAATTAAATACAAAAGGCACAACGTCGCCTTAATTACAAGAATAGAGACTCTTCTTACAGTCGGTGCTTTGAGCATTCCCTGTGAGACCAGAATTAGTTTCTGATACACCACTGCAGGTTCAATGTATTCCTTGGACCTTCACATTGACGATGAAACACAGAAATCGCATCGGAATTAAATACAAAAGGCGCAATGCCGCCTTAAGTACAAGAATAGAGACTCTTCTTACAGTCGGTGCTTTCAGCATTCCCTTTGAGACCAGTATTAGTTTCTGATACACCACTGCAGGTTTAATGTATTCCTTGGACCTTCACAATGACGATGAAACACAGAAATCGCATCGGAATTAAATAGAAAAGGCACAATGCCATCTTAAGTACAAGAATAGAGACTCTTCTTACAGTCGGGGCTAAAAGCATTCCCTGTGAGACCAGTATTAGTTTCCGATACACCACTGCAGGTTCAATGTATTCCTTGGACCTTCACATTGACGATGAAACACAGAAATCGTATCGGAATTAAATACAAAAGGCGCAATGACGCCTTAAGAACTAGAATAGAGACTCTTCTTACAGTCGGTGCTTTGAGCATTCCCTGTGAGACCAGTATTAGATTCCAATACACCACTGCAGGTTCAATGTATTCCTTGAACGTTCACATTGACGATGAAACACATAAATCGCATCGGAATTAAATACAAAAGGCACAATGCCGTCATAAGTACAAGAATAGAGACTCTTCTTACAGTCGGTGCTTTGAGCATTCCCTGTGAGACCAGTATTAGTTTCCGATACACCATTGCAGGTTCAATGTATTCCTTGGACCTTCACATTGACGATGAAACACAGAAATCGCATCGGAATTAAATACAAAAGGCACAATGCCGCATTAAGTACAAGAATAGAGACTCTTCTTACAGTCGGTGTTTTGAGCATTCCCTGTGAGACCAGAATTAGTTTCCGATACACCACTCCAGGTTCAATGTATTCCTTGGACCTTCACATTGACGATGAAACACAGAAATCGCATCGGAATTAAATACAAAAGCAAACTGCCGCGTAAGTATAAGAATAGAGACTCTTCTTACAGTCGGTGCTTTCAGCATTCCCTGTGAGACCAGTATTAGTTTCCGATACACCTCAGCAGGTTCAATGTATTCCTAGGACCTTCACATTGACAATGAAACACAGAAATCGCATCGGAATTAAATACAAAAGGCGCAATGCCACCTTAAGTACAAGAATAGAGTCTCTTCTTACAGTCGGTGCTTTGAGCATTCCCTGTGAGACCAGAATTAGTTTCCGATACACCACTCCAGGTTCAATGTATTCCTTGGACCTTCACATTGACGATGAAACACAGAAATCGCATCGGAATGAAATACAAAAGGCAAACTGCAGCGTAAGTACAAGATTAGAGACTCTTCTTACAGCCGGTGCTTTCAGCATTCCCTGTGAGACCAGTATTAGTTTCCGATACACCTCTGCAGGTTCAATGTATTCCTAGGACCTTCACATTGACGATGAATCACAGAAATCGCATCGGAATGAAATACAAAAAGCGAAATGCCGCCTTAAGTACAAGAATAGAGACGCTTCTTACAGTCGGTGCTTTGAGCATTCCCTGTGAGACCAGAATTAGTTTCCGATACACCACTACAGGTTCAATGTATTCCTTGGACATTCACATTGACGATGAAACACAGAAATCGCATCGGAATGAAATACAAAAGGCAAACTGCCGCGTAAGTACAAGATTAGAGACTCTTCTTACAGTCGGTGCTTTCAGCATTCCCTGTGAGACCAGAATTAGTTTCCGATACACCTCAGCAGGTCCAATGTATTCCTAGGACCTTCACATTGACGATGAAACACAGAAATCGCATCGGAATTAAATACAAAAGGCACAATGCCGTCTTAAGTACAAGAATAGAGACTCTTCTTACAGTCGGGGCTAAAAGCATTCCCTGTGAGACCAGCATTAGTTTCCGATACACCACTGCAGGTTCAATGTATTCCTTGGACCTTCACATTGACGATGAAACACAGAAATCGTATCGGAATTAAATACAAAAGGCGCAATGACGCCTTAAGTACTAGAATAGAGACTCTTCTTACAGTCGGTGCTTTGAGCATTCCCTGTGAGACCAGTATTAGATTCCAATACACCACTGCAGGTTCAATGTATTCCTTGAACGTTCACATTGACGATGAAACACATAAATCGCATCGGAATTAAATACAAAAGGCACAATGCCGTCTTAAGTACAAGAATAGAGACTCTTCTTACAGTCGGTGCTCTCAGCATTCCCTGTGAGACCAGTATTAGTTTCCGATACACCACTGCAGGTTCAATATATTCCTAGGTCCTTCACATTGACGATGAAACACAGAAATCGCATCGGAATTAAATACAAAAGGCACAATGTCGCCCTAAGTACAAGAATAGAGACACTTCTTACAGTCGGTGCTTTGAGCATTCCCTGTGAGACCAGTATTAGTTTCCGATACACCATTGCAGGTTCAATGTATTCCTTGGACCTTCACATTGACGATGAAACACAGAAATCGCATCGGAATTAAATACAAAAGGCACAATGCCGCATTAAGTACAAGAATAGAGACTCTTCTTACAGTCGGTGTTTTGAGCATTCCCTGTGAGACCAGAATTAGTTTCCGATACACCACTCCAGGTTCAATGTATTCCTGGGACCTTCACATTGACGATGAAACACAGAAATCGCATCGGAATTAACTACAAAAGGCAAACTGCCGCGTAAGTTTAAGAATAGAGACTCTTCTTACAGTCGGTGCTTTCAGCATTCCCTGTGAGACCAGTATTAGTTTCCGATACACCTCAGCAGGTTCAATGTATTCCTAGGACCTTCACATTGACAATGAAACACAGAAATCGCATCTGAATTAAATACAAAAGGCGCAATGCCACCTTAAGTACAAGAATAGAGTCTCTTCTTACAGTCGGTGCTTTGAGCATTCCCTGTGAGACCAGAATTAGTTTCCGATACACCACTACAGGTTCAATGTATTCCTTGGACATTCACATTGACGATGAAACACAGAAATCGCATTGGAATGAAATACAAAAGGCAAACTGCCGCGTAAGTACAAGATTAGAGACTCTTCTTACAGTCGGTGCTTTCAGCATTCCCTGTGAGACCAGAATTAGTTTCCGATACACCTCAGCAGGTCCAATGTATTCCTAGGACCTTCACATTGACGATGAAACACAGAAATCGCATCGGAATGAAATACAAAAGGCACAATGCCGTCTTAAGTACAAGAATAGAGACTCCTCTTACAGTCGGTGCTTTCAGCATTCTCTGTGAGACCAGTATTAGTTTCCGATACACCTCAGCAGGTTCAAAGTATTCCTAGGACCTTCACATTGACGATGAAACACAGAAAACGCATCTGAATTAAATACAAATGGCACAATGCCGCCTTAAGTACAAGAATAGAAACTCTTCTTACAGTCGGTGCTTTGAGCATTCCCTGTGCGACCAGTATTAGTTTCCGATACACCACTGTAGGTTCAATGAATTCCTTGGACCTTCACATTGACGATGTAACACAGAAAACGCATCGGAATTAAATACAAAAGCCACAATGTCGCCTTAAGTACAAGAATAGAAACTCTTCGTACAGTCGGTGCTTTGAGCAATCCCTGTGAGACCAATATTAGTTTCCGATACACCACTGCAGGTTCAATGTATTCCATGGACATACACATTGACGATGGAACACTGAAATTACATCGGAATTAAATACAAAATGCACAATTCCGCCTTGAGTGCAAGATGAGAGACTCTTCTTACAGTCGGTGATTTGAGCATTCCCTGCGAGACCAATATTTGTTTCCGATACACCACTGCAGGTTCTATGTATTCCTTGGTCCTTCACATTGATGATGAAACACAGAAATCGCATCGGAATTAAATAAAAAAGGCACAATGCCGCCTTAAGTACAAGAATACAGACTCTTCTTACAGTCGGTGCTTTGAGCATTCCCTGTGAGACCAGTATTAGTTTCCGATACACCACTGCAGGTTCAATGTATTCCTTGGACATTCACATTGACGATGAAACCCAGAAATCGCATCGGAATTAAATACAAAAGGCGCAATGCCAACATAAGTACAAGAATAGAAACTCTTCTTACAGTCGATGTTTTCAGCATTCCCTGTGAGACCAGTATTAGTTTCCGATACACCACTGCAGGTTCAGTGTATTCCTTGGACCTTCACATTGACGATGAAACACAGAAATCGAATCGGAATTAAATACAAAAGGCGCAATGCCGCCTTAAGTACAAGTATAGAAACTCTTCTTACAGTCGGTTATTTGAGCATTCCCTGTGAGACCAATATTAGTTTCTGATACACCACTGCAGGTTCAATGTATTGCTTGGACCTTCACATTAACGATGAAACACAGATATCGCATCGGAATTAAATACAAAAGACGCAATGCCGCCTTAAGTACAAGAATAGAGACTCTTCTTACAGTCGGTGCTTTGAGCATTCCCTGTGAGACCAGTATTAGTTTCTGATACACCACTGCAGGTTCAATGTATTCCTTGGACCTTCAGATTGACGATGAAACACAGAAATCGCATCGGAATGAAATACAAAAGGCAAACTGCCGCGTAAGTACAAGAAAAGAGACTCTTCTTATAGTCGGTGCTTTCAGCATTCCCTGTGAGACCAGTATTAGTTTCCGATACACCTTAGCATTTTCAATGTATTCCTAGGACCTTCACATTGACGATGCAACACAGAAATCGCATCGGAATTAAATAGAAATGGCACAATGTCGCCTTAAGTACAAGAATAGAGACTCTTCTTACAGTCAGTGCTTTGAGCATTCCCTGTGAGACCAGAATTAGTTTCCGATACACCACTCCAGGTTCAAGTATTCCTTGGACCTTCACATTGACGATGAAACACAGAAATCGCATCGGAATGAAATACAAGAGGCAAACTGCCGCGTAAGTACAAGAATAGAGACTCTTCTTACAGTCGGTGCCTTCAGCATTACCTGTGAGACCAGTATTAGTTTCCGATACACCTCAGCAGGTTCAATGTATTCTTAGGACCTTCATATTGACGATGAAACACACAAATCGCATCGGAATTAAAAACAAAAGGCACAATGTCGCCTTAAGTACAAGAATAGAGACTCTTCTTACAGTCGGTGCTTTGAGCATTCCCTGTGAGACCAGTATTAGTTTCCGATACACCACTCCAGGTTCAATCTAATCCTTGGACCTTCACATTGACGATGAAACACAGAAATCGCATCCGAATTAAATACAAATGGCACAATGCCGTCTTATGTACAAGAATAGAGACTCTTCTTACAGTCGGTGCTATGAGCATTCCCTGTGAGACCTGTATTAGTTTCCGATACACCACTGCAGGTCAAATGTATTTCTTGGACCTTCACATTGACGATGAAACACAGATATGGAATCGGAATTAAATACAAAAGGCGCAATGCCGCCTTAAGTACAAGTATAGAAACTCTTCTTACAGTCGGTTATTTGAGCATTCCCTGTGAGACCAATATTAGTTTCTGATACACCACTGCAGGTTCAATGTATTGCTTGGACCTTCACATTAACGATGAAACACAGATATCGCATCGGAGTTAAATACAAAAGGCACAATGCCGCCATAAGTAAAAGAATACAGACTCTTCTTACTGTCGATGCTTTGAGCATTCCCTGTGAGACCAGTATTAGTTTCCGATACACCACTGCAGGTTCAATGTATTCCTTGGTCCTTCACATTGACGTTGAGACACAGAAATCGCATCGGAATTAAATACAAAAGGCGCAATGCTGCCTTAAGTACAAGAACAGAGACTATTCTTACAGTAGGTGCTTGAGCATTCCCTGTGAGACCAGATTAGATTCTGATACACCACTGCAGGTTC
Organism: Schistocerca serialis cubense; assembly: GCF_023864345.2. Lineage (NCBI taxonomy): Eukaryota > Metazoa > Arthropoda > Insecta > Orthoptera > Acrididae > Schistocerca > Schistocerca serialis. The sequence continues at coordinate 1,067,592,386 of NC_064640.1, forward strand.
AATGTATTCCTTGGACCTTCACATTGACGACGAAACACAGATATGGCATCGGAATTAATTACAAAAGGCACAATGACTGTCATAAGTACAAGAATAGAGACTCTTCTTACAGTCGGTGCTTCGAGCATTCCCTGTGAGACCAGTATTAGTTTCCGAGGCACCACTGCAGGTTCAATGTATTCCTTGGACCATCACATGGACGATGAAACACAGAAATCACATCGGAATTAAATACAAAAGGTGCAATGCCGCCTTAAGTACAAGAATAGAGACTCTTCTTACAGTCGGTGCTTTGAGCATTCCCTGTGAGACCAGTACTAGTTTCCGATACACCACTGCAGGTTCAATATATTCCTTGGACCTTCACATTGACGATGAAATACAGCAATCGTATCGGAATTAAATACTAAAGGCACAATGCCGTCTTAAGTACAAGAATAGAGACTCTTCTTACAGTCGGTGCTCTCAGCATTCCCTGTGAGACCAGTATTAGTTTCCGATACACCTCAGCAGGTTCAATGTAATCCTAGGACCTTCACATTGACGATGAAACACAGAAATCGCATCGGAATTAAATACAAAAGGCACAATGTCGCCTTAAGTACAAGAATAGAGACACTTCTTACAGTCGGTGCTTTGAGCATTCCCTGTGAGACCTGTATTAGTTTCCGATACACCACTGCAGGTCAAATGTATTTCTTGGACCTTCACATTGACGATGAAATACAGATATCGAATCGGAATTAAATACTAAAGGCGCAATGCCGCCTTAAGTACAAGTATAGAAACTCTTCTTACAGTCGGTTATTTGAGCATTCCCTGTGAGACCAATATTACTTTCTGATACACCACTGCAGGTTCAATGTATTGCTTGGACCTTCACATTGAAGATGAAACACAGATATCGCATCGGAGTTAAATACAAAAGGCACAATGCCGCCATAAGTAAAAGAATACAGACTCTTCTTACTGTCGATGCTTTGAGCATTCCCTGTGAGACCAGTATTAGTTTCCGATACACCACTGCAGGGTCAATGTATTCCTTGGACCTTCACATTGACGTTGAAACACAGATATCGCATCGGAATTAAATACAAAAGGCGCAATGCTGCCTTAAGTACTAGAACAGAGACTATTCTTACAGTAGGTGCTTTGAGCATTCCCTGTGAGACCAGATTAGATTCTGATACACCACTGCAGGTTCAATGTATTCCATGGACCTTCACATTGACGATGAAACACAGATATCGCATCGGAATTAATTACAAAAGGCACAATGACTGTCATAAGTACAAGAATAGAGACTCTGCTTACAGTCGGTGCTTCGAGCATTCCCTGTGAGACCAGTATTAGTTTCCGAGGCACCACTGCAGGTTCAATGTATTCCTTGGACCATCACATGGACGATGAAACACAGAAATCGCATCGGAATTAAATACAAAAGGTGCAATGCCGCTTTAGGTACAAGAATAGAGACTCTTCTTACAGTCGGTGCTTTGAGCATTCCCTGTGAGACCAGTACTAGTTTCCGATACACCACTGCAGGTTCAATGTATTCCTTGGACCTTCACATTGACGATGAAACACAGAAATCGCATCGGAATTAAATACAAAAGGCACAATGCCGTCTTAAGTACAAGAATAGAAACACTTCTTACAGTCGGTGCTAAAAGCATTCCCTGTGAGACCAGTATTAGTTTCCGATACACCACTGCGGGTTCAATGTATTCCTTGGACCTTCACATTGACGATGAAACACAGAAATCGCATCGGAATTAAATACAAAAGGCGCAATGCCGCCTTAAGTACAAGAATAGAGACTCTTCTTACAGTCAGTGCTTTGAGCATTCCCTGTGAGACCAGTATTAGATTCCAATACACCACTGCAGGTTCAATGTATACCTTGGACCTTCACATTGACGATGAAATACAGAAAACGCATCGGAATTAAATACAAAAGCACAATGCCGTCTTAGGTACAAGAATAGAGACTCTTCTTACAGTCGGTGCTCTCAGCATTCCCTGTGAGACCAGTATTAGTTTCCGATACACCTCAGCAGGTTCAATGTATTCCTAGGACCTTCACATTGACGATGAAACACAGAAATCGCATCGGAATTAAATACAAAAGCCACAATGTCGCCTTAAGTACAAGAATAGAGACACTTCTTACAGTCGGTGCTTTGAGCATTCCCTGTGAGACCAGTATTAGTTTCCGATACACCACTGCAGGTTCAATGTATTCCTTGGACCTTCACATTGACGATGAAACACAGATATCGCATCGGAATGAAATAGAAAAGGCAAACTGCCGCGTAAGTACAAGAATAGAGACTCGTCTTACAGTCGGTGCTTTCAGCATTCCCTGTGAGACCAGTATTAGTTTCCGATACACCTCAGCAGGTTTAATGTATTCCTAGGACCTTCATATTGACGATGAAACAAAGAAATCGCATCGGAATTAAATACAAAAGGCACAATGTCGCCTTAAGTACAAGAATAGAGACTCTTCTTACAGTCGGTGCTTTGAGCATTCCCTGTGAGACCAGTATTAGTTTCCGATACACCACTCCAGGTTCAATGTATTCGTAGGACCTTCACATTGACGCTGAAACACAGAAATCGCATCGGAACTAAATTCAAAAGGCACAATGTCGCCTTAAGTACAAGAATAGAGACTCTTCTTGCAGTCGGTGCTTTGAGCATTCCCTGTGAGACCAGAATTAGTTTCCGATACACCACTCCAGGTTCAATCTAATCCTTGGACATTCACATTGACGATGAAACACAGAAATCGCATCGGAATGAAATACAAAAGGCGAACTGCCGCGTACGTACAAGAATAGAGACTCTTCTTACAGTCGGTGCTTTCAGCATTCCCTGTGAGACCAGTATTAGTTTTCGATACACCTCAGCAGGTTCAATGTATTCCTAGGACCTTCACATTTACGATGAAACACAGAAATCGCATCTGAATTAAATACAAAAGGCACAATGCCGCCTTAAGTACAAGAATAAAAACTCTTCTTACAGTCGGTGCTTTGAGCATTCCCTGTGAGACCAGTATTAGTTTCCGATACACCACTGCAGGTTCAATGTATTCCTTGGACCTTCACATTGACGATGAAACACAGACAACGCATCGGAATTAAATACAAAAGGCCCAATGCCGCCTTAAGTACAAGAATAGAGACTCTTCTTACAGTCGGTGTTTTGAGCATTCCCTGTGAGACCAGTGTTAGTTTCCGATACACCACTGCAAGCTCAATGTATTCCTTGGACCTTCACCATGACGATGAAACACAGAAATCGCATCCGAATGAAATACAATTGGCACAATGCCGTCTTATGTACAAGAATAGAGACTCTTCTTACAGTCGGTGCTATGAGCATTCCCTGTGAGACCTGTATTAGTTTCCGATACACCACTGCAGGTCAAATGTATTTCTTGGACCTTTACATTGACGATGAAACACAGATATCGAATCGGAATTAAATACAAAAGGCACAATGCCGCCTTAAGTACAAGTATAGAAACTCTTCTTACAGTCGGTTATTTGAGCATTCCCTGTGAGACCAATATTAGTTTCTGATACACCGCTGCAGGTTCAATGTATTGCTTGGACCTTCACATTGACGATGAAACACAGATATCGCATCGGAGTTAAATACAAAAGGCACAATGCCGCCATAAGTAAAAGAATACAGACTCTTCTTACTGTCGATGCTTTGAGCATTCCCTGTGAGACCAGTATTAGTTTCCGATACACCACTGCAGGTTCAATGTATTCCTTGGACCTTCACATTGACGTTGAAACACAGAAATCGCATCGGAATTAAATACAAAAGGCGCAATGCTGCCTTAAGTACAAGAATAGAGACTATTCCTACAGTAGGTGCTTTGAGCATTCCCTGTGAGACCAGATTAGATTCTGATACACCACAGCAGGTTCAATGTATTCCTTGGACCTTCACATTGACGATGAAACACAGATATCGCATCGGAATTAATTACAAAAGGCACAATGACTGTCATAAGTACAAGAATAGAGACTCTTCTTACAGTCGGTGCTTTGAGGATTCCCTGTGAGACCAGTACTAGTTTCCGATACACCACTGCAGGTTCAATGTATTCCTTGGACCTTCACATTGACCATGAAACACAGAAATCGCATCGGAATTAAATACAAAAGGTGCAATGCCGCTTTAGGTACAAAAATAGAGACTCTTCTTACAGTCGGTGCTTTGAGCATTCCCTGTGAGACCAGTACTAGTTTCCGATACACCACTGCAGGTTCAATGTATTCCTTGGACCTTCACATTGACGATGAAACACAGAAATCGCATCGGAATTAAATACAAAAGGCACAATGCCGTCTTAAGTACAAGAATAGAGACACTTCTTACAGTCGGTGCTAAAAGCATTCCCTGTGAGACCAGTATTAGTTTCCGATACACCACTGCAGGTTCAATGTATTCCTTGGACCTTCACATTGACGATGAAACACAGAAATCGCATCGGAATTAAATACAAAAGGCGCAATGCCGCCTTAAGTACAAGAATAGAGACTCTTCTTACAGTCAGTGCTTTGAGCATTCCCTGTGAGACCAGTATTAGATTCCAATACACCACTGCAGGTTCAATGTATACCTTGGACCTTCACATTGACGATGAAATACAGAAATCGCATCGGAATTAAATACAAAAGCACAATGCCGTCTTAGGTACAAGAATAGAGACTCTTCTTACAGTCGGTGCTCTCAGCATTCCCTGTGAGACCAGTATTAGTTTCCGATACACCTCAGCAGGTTCAATGTATTCCTAGGACCTTCACATTGACGATGAAACACAGAAATCGCATCGGAATTTAATACAAAAGCCACAATGTCGCCTTAAGTACAAGAATAGAGACACTTCTTACAGTCGGTGCTTTGAGCATTCCCTGTGAGACCAGTATTAGTTTCCGATACACCACTGCAGGTTCAATGTATTCCTTGGACCTTCACATTGACGATGAAACACAGATATCGCATCGGAATGAAATAGAAAAGGCAAACTGCCGCGTAAGTACAAGAATAGAGACTCGTCTTACAGTCGGTGCTTTCAGCATTCCCTGTGAGACCAGTATTAGTTTCCGATACACCTCAGCAGGTTCAATGTATTCCTAGGACCTTCATATTGACGATGAAACAAAGAAATCGCATCGGAATTAAATACAAAAGGCACAATGTCGCCTTAAGTACAAGAATAGAGACTCTTCTTACAGTCGGTGCTTTGAGCATTCCCTGTGAGACCAGTATTAGTTTCCGATACACCACTCCAGGTTCAATGTATTCGTAGGACCTTCACATTGACGCTGAAACACAGAAATCGCATCGGAACTAAATTCAAAAGGCACAATGTCGCCTTAAGTACAAGAATAGAGACTCTTCTTGCAGTCGGTGCTTGGAGCATTCCCTGTGAGACCAGAATTAGTTTCCGATACACCACTCCAGGTTCAATCTAATCCTTGGACATTCACATTGACGATGAAACACAGAAATCGCATCGGAATGAAATACAAAAGGCGAACTGCCGCGTACGTACAAGAATAGAGACTCTTCTTACAGTCGGTGCTTTCAGCATTCCCTGTGAGACCAGTATTAGTTTTCGATACACCTCAGCAGGTTCAATGTATTCCTAGGACCTTCACATTTACGATGAAACACAGAAATCGCATCTGAATTAAATACAAAAGGCACAATGCCGCCTTAAGTACAAGAATAAAAACTCTTCTTACAGTCGGTGCTTTGAGCATTCCCTGTGAGACCAGTATTAGTTTCCGATACACCACTGCAGGTTCAATGTATTCCTTGGACCTTCACATTGACGATGAAACACAGACAACGCATCGGAATTAAATACAAAAGGCCCAATGCCGCCTTAAGTACAAGAATAGAGACTCTTCTTACAGTCGGTGTTTTGAGCATTCCCTGTGAGACCAATATTAGTTTCTGATACACCGCTGCAGGTTCAATGTATTGCTTGGACCTTCACATTGACGATGAAACACAGATATCGCATCGGAGTTAAATACAAAAGGCACAATGCCGCCATAAGTAAAAGAATACAGACTCTTCTTACTGTCGATGCTTTGAGCATTCCCTGTGAGACCAGTATTAGTTTCCGATACACCACTGCAGGTTCAATGTATTCCTTGGACCTTCACATTGACGTTGAAACACAGAAATCGCATCGGAATTAAATACAAAAGGCGCAATGCTGCCTTAAGTACAAGAATAGAGACTATTCCTACAGTAGGTGCTTTGAGCATTCCCTGTGAGACCAGATTAGATTCTGATACACCACAGCAGGTTCAATGTATTCCTTGGACCTTCACATTGACGATGAAACACAGATATCGCATCGGAATTAATTACAAAAGGCACAATGACTGTCATAAGTACAAGAATAGAGACTCTTCTTACAGTCGGTGCTTTGAGGATTCCCTGTGAGACCAGTACTAGTTTCCGATACACCATTGCAGGTTCAATGTATTCCTTGGACCTTCACATTGACGATGAAACACAGAAATCGCATCGGAATTAAATACAAAAGGCACAATGCCGTCTTAAGTACAAGAATAGAGACTCTTCTTACAGTCGGTGCTAAAAGCATTCCCTGTGAGACCAGTATTAGTTTCCGATACACCACTGCAGGTTCAATGTATTCCTTGGACCTTCACATTGACGATGAAACACAGAAATCGCATCGGAATTAAATACAAAAGGCGCAATGCCGCCTTAAGTACAAGAATAGAGACTCTACTTACAGTCAGTGCTTTGAGGATTCCCTGTGAGACCAGTATTAGATTCCAATACACCACTGCAGGTTCAAATTATTCCTTGGACCTTCACATTGACGATGAAACACAGAAATCGCATCGGAATTAAATACAAAAGGCACAATGCCGTCTTAAGTACAAGAATAGAGACTCTTCTTACAGTCGGTGCTCTCAGCATTCCCTGTGAGACCAGTATTAGTTTCCGATACACCACTGCAGGTTCAATGTATTCCTTGGACCTTCACATTGACGATGAAACACAGAAATCGCATCGGAATTAAATACAAAAGGCACAATTCCGCATTAAGTACAAGAATAGAGACTCTTCTTACAGTCGGTGATTTGAGCATTCCCTGTGAGACCAGAATTAGTTTCCGATACACCACTCCAGGTTCAATGTATTCCTTGGACCTTCACATTGACGATGAAACACAGAAATCGCAATCGGAATAAAATACAAAAGGCAAACTGCCGCGAAAGTACAAGAATAGAGACTCTTCTTACAGTCGGTGCTTTCAGCATTCCCTGTGAGACCAGTATTAGTTTCCGATACACCTCAGCAGGTTCAATGTATTCCTAGTACCTTCACATTGACGATGAAACACAGAAATCGCATCGGAATTAAATACAAAAGGCACAACGTCGCCTTAAGTACAAGAATAGAGACTCTTCTTACAGTCGGTGATTTGAGCATTCCCTGTGAGACCAGAATTAGTTTCTGATACACCACTGCAAGTTCAATGTATTCCTTGGACCTTCACATTGACGATGAGACACAGAAATCGCATCGGAATTAAATACAAAAGGCACAATGCCGTCTTAAGTACAAGAATAGAGACTCTTCTTACAGTCGGTGCTAAAAGCATTCCCTGTGAGACCAGTATTAGTTTCCGATACACCACTGCAGGTTCAATGTATTCCTTGGACCTTCACATTGACGATGAAACACAGAAATCGCATCGGAATTAAATACAAAAGGCACAATGTCGCCTTCAGTACAAGAATAGGACTCTTCTTACAGTCGGTGCTTTGAGCATTCCCTGTGAGACCAGTATTAGTTTCCGATACACACTGCAGGTTCAATGTATTCCTAGGACCTTCACATTGACGCTGAAACACAGAAATCGCATCGGAACTAAATTCAAAAGGCACAATGTCGCCTTAAGTACAAGAATAGAGACTCTTCTTGCAGTCGGTGCTTTGAGCATTCCCTGTGAGACCAGAATTAGCTTCCGATACACCACTCCAGGTTCAATCTAATCCTTGGACATTCACATTGACGATGAAACACAGAAATCGCATCGGAATGAAATACAAAAGGCGATCTGCCGCGTACGTACAAGAATAGAGACTCTTCTTACAGTCGGGGCTTTCAGCATTCCCTGTGAGACCAGTATTAGTTTTCGATACACCTCAGCAGGTTCAATGTATTCCTAGGACCTTCACATTGACGATGAAACACAGTAATCGCATCTGAATTAAATACAAAAGGCACAATGCCGCCTTAAGTACAAGAATAAAAACTCTTCTTACAGTCGGTGCTTTGAGCATTCCCTGTGAGACCAGAATTAGTTTCTGATACACCACTGCAAGTTCAATGTATTCCTTGGACCTTCACATTGACGATGAAACACAGAAATCGCATCGGAATTAAATACAAAAGGCACAATGCCGTCTTAAGTACAAGAATAGAGACTCTTCTTACAGTCGGTGCCAAAAGCATTCCCTGTGAGACCAGTATTAGTTTCCGATACACCACTGCAGGTTCAATGTATTCCTTGGACCTTCACATTGACGATGAAACACAGAAATCGCATCGGAATTAAATACAAAAGGCACAATGTCGCCTTAAGTACAAGATAGAGACTCTTCTTACAGTCGGTGCTTTCAGCATTCCCTGTGAGACCAGTATTAGTTTCCGATACACCACTGCAGGTTCAATGTATTCATAGGACCTTCACATTGACGCTGAAACACAGAAATCGCATCGGAACTAAATTCAAAAGGCACAATGTCGCCTTAAGTACAAGAATAGAGACTCTTCTTGCAGTCGGTGCTTTGAGCATTCCCTGTGAGACCAGAATTAGTTTCCGATACACCACTCCAGGTTCAATCTAATCCTTGGACATTCACATTGACGATGAAACACAGAAATCGCATCGGAATGAAATACAAAAGGCGAACTGCCGCGTACGTACAAGAATAGAGACTCTTCTTACAGTCGGTGCTTTCAGCATTCCCTGTAAGACCAGTATTAGTTTTCGATACACCTCAGCAGGTTCAATGTATTCCTAGGACCTTCACATTGACGATGAAACACAGAAATCGCATCTGAATTAAATACAAAAGGCACAATGCCGCCTTAAGTACAAGAATAAAAACTCTTCTTACAGTCGGTGCTTTGAGCATTCCCTGTGAGACCAGTATTAGTTTCCGATACACCACTGCAGGTTCAATGTATTCCTTGGACCTTCACATTGACGATGAAACACAGACAACGCATCGGAATTAAATACAAAAGGCCCAATGCCGCCTTAAGTACAAGAATAGAGACTCTTCTTACAGTCGGTGTTTTGAGCATTCCCTGTGAGTCCAGTGTTAGTTTCCGATACACCACTGCAAGCTCAGTGTATTCCTTGGACCTTCACATTGACGATGAAACACAGAAATCGCATCCGAATTAAATACAATTGGCACAATGACGTCTTATGTACAAGAATAGAGACTCTTCTTACAGTCGGTGCTATGAGCATTCCCTGTGAGACCTGTATTAGTTTCCGATACACCACTGCAGGTCAAATGTATTTCTTGGACCTTCACATTGACGATGAAACACAGATATCGAATCGGAATTAAATACAAAAGGCGCAATGCCGCCTTAAGTACAAGTATAGAAACTCTTCTTACAGTCGGTTATTTGAGCATTCCCAGTGAGACCAATATTAGTTTCTGATACACCACTGCAGGTTCAATGTATTGCTTGGACCTTCACATTGACGATGAAACACAGATATCGCATCGGAGTTAAATACAAAAGGCACAATGCCGCCATAAGTAAAAGAATACAGACTCTTCTTACTGTCGATGCTATGAGCATTCCCTGTGAGACCAGTATTAGTTTCCGATCCACCACTGCAGGTTCAATGTATTCCTTGGACCTTCACATTGACGTTGCAACACAGAAATCGCATCGGAATTAAATACAAAAGGCGCAATGCTGCCTTAAGTACAAGAATAGAGACTATTCTTACAGTAGGTGCTTTGACCATTCCCTGTGAGACCCGATTAGATTCTGATACACCACAGCAGGTTCAATGTATTCCTTGGACCTTCACATTGACGATGAAACACAGATATCGCATCGGAATTAATTACAAAAGGCACAATGACTGTCATAAGTACAAGAATAGAGACTCTTCTTACAGTCGGTGCTTTGAGGATTCCCTGTGAGACCAGTACTAGTTTCCGATACACCACTGCAGGTTCAATGTATTCCTTGGACCTTCACATTGACGATGAAACACAGAAATCGCATCGGAATTAAATACAAAAGTCACAATGCCGTCTTAAGTACAAGAATAGAGACTCTTCTTACAGTCGGTGCTAAAAGCATTCCCTGTGAGACCAGTATTAGTTTCCGATACACCACTGCAGGTTCAATGTAATCCTTGGACCTTCACATTGACGATGAAACACAGAAATCGCATCGGAATTAAATACAAAAGGCGCAATGCCGCCTTAAGTACAAGAATAGAGACTCTACTTACAGTCAGTGCTTTGAGCATTCCCTGTGAGACCAGTATTAGATTCCAATACACCACTGCAGGTTCAAATTATTCCTTGGACCTTCACATTGACGATGAAACACAGAAATCGCATCGGAATTAAATACAAAAGGCACAATGCCGTCTTAAGTACAAGAATAGAGACTCTTCTTACAGTCGGTGCTCTCAGCATTCCCTGTGAGACCAGTATTAGTTTCCGATACACCACTGCAGGTTCAATGTATTCCTTGGACCTTCACATTGACGATGAAACACAGAAATCGCATCGGAATTAAATACAAAAGGCACAATTCCGCATTAAGTACAAGAATAGAGACTCTTCTTACAGTCGGTGATTTGAGCATTCCCTGTGAGACCAGAATTAGTTTCCGATACACCACTCCAGGTTCAATGTATTCCTTGGACCTTCACATTGACGATGAAACACAGAAATCGCATCGGAATAAAATACAAAAGGCAAACTGCCGCGAAAGTACAAGAATAGAGACTCTTCTTACAGTCGGTGCTTTCAGCATTCCCTGTGAGACCAGTATTAGTTTCCGATAGACCTCAGCTGGTTCAATGTATTCCTAGTACCTTCACATTGACGATGAAACACAGAAATCGCATCGGAATTAAATACAAAAGGCACAACGTCGCCTTAAGTACAAGAATAGAGACTCTTCTTACAGTCGGTGATTTGAGCATTCCCTGTGAGACCAGAATTAGTTTCTGATACACCACTGCAAGTTCAATGTATTCCTTGGACCTTCACATTGACGATGAAACACAGAAATCGCATCGGAATTAAATACAAAAGGCACAATGCCGTCTTAAGTACAAGAATAGAGACTCTTCTTACAGTCGGTGCTAAAAGCATTCCCTGTGAGACCAGTATTAGTTTCCGATACACCACTGCAGGTTCAATGTATTCCTTGGACCTTCACATTGACGATGAAACACAGAAATCGCATCGGAATTAAATACAAAAGGCACAATGTCGCCTTAAGTACAAGAATAGAGACTCTTCTTACAGTCGGTGATTTGAGCATTCCCTGTGAGACCGGTATTAGTTTCCGATACACCACTGCAGGTTCAATGTATTCCTAGGACCTTCACATTGACGCTGAAACACAGAAATCGCATCGGAACTAAATTCAAAAGGCACAATGTCGCCTTAAGTACAAGAATAGAGACTCTTCTTGCAGTCGGTGCTTTGAGCATTCCCTGTGAGACCAGAATTAGTTTCCGATACACCACTCCAGGTTCAATCTAATCCTTGGACATTCACATTGACGATGAAACACAGAAATCGCATCGGAATGAAATACAAAAGGCGAACTGCCGCGTACGTACAAGAATAGAGACTCTTCTTACAGTCGGTGCTTTCAGCATTCCCTGTGAGACCAGTATTAGTTTTCGATACACCTCAGCAGGTTCAATGTATTCCTAGGACCTTCACATTGACGATGAAACACAGAAATCGCATCTGAATTAAATACAAAAGGCACAATGCCGCCTTAAGTACAAGAATAAAAACTCTTCTTACAGTCGGTGCTTTGAGCATTCCCTGTGAGACCAGAATTAGTTTCTGATACACCACTGCAATTCAATGTATTCCTTGGACCTTCACATTGACGATGAAACACAGAAATCGCATCGGAATTAAATACAAAAGGCACAATGCCGTCTTAAGTACAAGAATAGAGACTCTTCTTACAGTCGGTGCTAAAAGCATTCCCTGTGAGACCAGTATTAGTTTCCGATACACCACTGCAGGTTCAATGTATTCCTTGGACCTTCACATTGACGATGAAACACAGAAATCGCATCGGAATTAAATACAAAAGGCACAATGTCGCCTTAAGTACAAGAATAGAGACTCTTCTTACAGTCGGTGCTTTGAGCATTCCCTGTGAGACCAGTATTAGTTTCCGATACACCACTGCAGGTTCAATGTATTCCTAGGACCTTCACATTGACGCTGAAACACAGAAATCGCATCGGAACTAAATTCAAAAGGCACAATATCGCCTTAAGTACAAGAATAGAGACTCTTCTTGCAGTCGGTGCTTTGAGCATTCCCTGTGAGACCAGAATTAGTTTCCGATACACCACTCCAGGTTCAATCTAATCCTTGGACATTCACATTGACGATGAAACACAGAAATCGCATCGGAATGAAATACAAAAGGCGAACTGCCGCGTACGTACAAGAATAGAGACTCTTCTTACAGTCGGTGCTTTCAGCATTCCCTGTAAGACCAGTATTAGTTTTCGATACACCTCAGCAGGTTCAATGTATTCCTAGGACCTTCACATTGACGATGAAACACAGAAATCGCATCTGAATTAAATACAAAAGGCACAATGCCGCCTTAAGTACAAGAATAAAAACTCTTCTTACAGTCGGTGCTTTGAGCATTCCCTGTGAGACCAGTATTAGTTTCCGATACACCACTGCAGGTTCAATGTATTCCTTGGACCTTCACATTGACGATGAAACACAGACAACGCATCGGAATTAAATACAAAAGGCCCAATGCCGCCTTAAGTACAAGAATAGAGACTCTTCTTACAGTCGGTGTTTTGAGCATTCCCTGTGAGTCCAGTGTTAGTTTCCGATACACCACTGCAAGCTCAGTGTATTCCTTGGACCTTCACATTGACGATGAAACACAGAAATCGCATCCGAATTAAATACAATTGGCACAATGACGTCTCATGTAGAAGAATAGAGACTCTTCTTACAGTCGGTGCTATGAGCATTCCCTGTGAGACCTGTATTAGTTTCCGATACACCACTGCAGGTCAAATGTATTTCTTGGACCTTCACATTGACGATGAAACACAGATATCGAATCGGAATTAAATACAAAAGGCGCAATGCCGCCTTAAGTACAAGTATAGAAACTCTTCTTACAGTCGGTTATTTGAGCATTCCCTGTGAGACCAATATTAGTTTCTGATACACCACTGCAGGTTCAACGTATTGCTTGGACCTTCACATTGACGATGAAACACAGAAATCGCATCGGAATTAAATACAAAAGGCGCAATGCCGCCTTAAGTACAAGAATAGAGACTCTACTTACAGTCAGTGCTTTGAGGATTCCCTGTGAGACCAGTATTAGATTCCAATACACCACTGCAGGTTCAAATTATTCCTTGGACCTTCACATTGACGATGAAACACAGAAATCGCATCGGAATTAAATACAAAAGGCACAATGCCGTCTTAAGTACAAGAATAGAGACTCTTCTTACAGTTGGTGCTCTCAGCATTCCCTGTGAGACCAGTATTAGTTTCCGATACACCACTGCAGGTTCAATGTATTCCTTGGACCTTCACATTGACGATGAAACACAGAAATCGCATCGGAATTAAATACAAAAGGCACAATTCCGCATTAAGTACAAGAATAGAGACTCTTCTTACAGTCGGTGATTTGAGCATTCCCTGTGAGACCAGAATTAGTTTCCGATACACCACTCCAGGTTCAATGTATTCCTTGGACCTTGACATTGACGATGAAACACAGAAATCGCATCGGAATAAAATACAAAAGGCAAACTGCCGCGAAAGTACAAGAATAGAGACTCTTCTTACAGTCGGTGCTTTCAGCATTCCCTGTGAGACCAGTATTAGTTTCCGATACACCTCAGCAGGTTCAATGTATTCCTAGTACCTTCACATTGACGATGAAACACAGAAATCGCATCGGAATTAAATACAAAAGGCACAACGTCGCCTTAAGTACAAGAATAGAGACTCTTCTTACAGTCGGTGATTTGAGCATTCCCTGTGAGACCAGAATTAGTTTCTGATACACCATTGCAAGTTCAATGTATTCCTTGGACCTTCACATTGACGATGAAACACAGAAATCGCATCGGAATTAAATACAAAAGGCACAATGCCGTCTTAAGTACAAGAATAGAGACTCTTCTTACAGTCGGTGCTAAAAGCATTCCCTGTGAGACCAGTATTAGTTTCCGATACACCACTGCAGGTTCAATGTATTCCTTGGACCTTCACATTGACGATGAAACACAGAAATCGCATCGGAATTAAATACAAAAGGCACAATTTCGCCTTAAGTACAAGAATAGAGACTCTTCTTACAGTCGGTGCTTTGAGCATTCCCTGTGAGACCAGTATTAGTTTCCGATACACCACTGCAGGTTCAATGTATTCCTAGGACCTTCACATTGACGCTGAAACACAGAAATCGCATCGGAACTAAATTCAAAAGGCACAATGTCGCCTTAAGTACAAGAATAGAGACTCTTCTTGCAGTCGGTGCTTTGAGCATTCCCTGTGAGACCAGAATTAGTTTCCGATACACCACTCCAGGTTCAATCTAATCCTTGGACATTCACATTGACGATGAAACACAGAAATCGCATCGGAATGAAATACAAAAGGCGAACTGCCGCGTACGTACAAGAATAGAGACTCTTCTTACAGTCGGTGCTTTCAGCATTCCCTGTGAGACCAGTATAAGTTTTCGATACACCTCAGCAGGTTCAATGTATTCCTAGGACCTTCACATTGACGATGAAACACAGAAATCGCATCTGAATTAAATACAAAAGGCACAATGCCGCCTTAAGTACAAGAATAAAAACTCTTCTTACAGTCGGTGCTTTGAGCATTCCCTGTGAGACCAGAATTAGTTTCTGATACACCACTGCAAGTTCAATGTATTCCTTGGACCTTCACATTGACGATGAAACACAGAAATCGCATCGGAATTAAATACAAAAGGCACAATGCCGTCTTAAGTACAAGAATAGAGACTCTTCTTACAGTCGGTGCTAAAAGCATTCCCTGTGAGACCAGTATTAGTTTCCGATACACCACTGCAGGTTCAATGTATTCCTTGGACCTTCACATTGACGATGAAACACAGAAATCGCATCGGATTTAAATACAAAAGGCACAATGTCGCCTTAAGTACAAGAATAGAGACTCTTCTTACAGTCGGTGCTTTGAGCATTCCCTGTGAGACCAGTATTAGTTTCCGATACACCACTGCAGGTTCAATGTATTCCTAGGACCTTCACATTGACGCTGAAACACAGAAATCGCATCGGAACTAAATTCAAAAGGCACAATGTCGCCTTAAGTACAAGAATAGAGACTCTTCTTGCAGTCGGTGCTTTGAGCATTCCCTGTGAGACCAGAATTAGTTGCCGATACACCACTCCAGGTTCAATCAAATCCTTGGACATTCACATTGACGATGAAACACAGAAATCGCATCGGAATGAAATACAAAAGGCGAACTGCCGCGTACGTACAAGAATAGAGACTCTTCTTACAGTCGGTGCTTTCAGCATTCCCTGTTAGACCAGTATTAGTTTTCGATACACCTCAGCAGGTTCAATGTATTCCTAGGACCTTCACATTGACGATGAAACACAGAAATCGCATCTGAATTAAATACAAAAGGCACAATGCCGCCTTAAGTACAAGAATAAAAACTCTTCTTACAGTCGGTGCTTTGAGCATTCCCTGTGAGACCAGTATTAGTTTCCGATACACCACTGGAGGTTCAATGTATTTCTTGGACCTTCACATTGACGATGAAACACAGACAACGCATCGGAATTAAATACAAAAGGCCCAATGCCGCCTTAAGTACAAGAATAGAGACTCTTCTTACAGTCGGTGTTTTGAGCATTCCCTGTGAGTCCAGTGTTAGTTTCCGATACACCACTGCAAGCTCAGTGTATTCCTTGGACCTTCACATTGACGATGAAACACAGAAATCGCATCCGAATTAAATACAATTGGCACAATGACGTCTTATGTACAAGAATAGAGACTCTTCTTACAGTCGGTGCTATGAGCATTCCCTGTGAGACCTGTATTAGTTTCCGATACACCACTGCAGGTCAAATGTATTTCTTGGACCTTCACATTGACGATGAAACACAGATATCGAATCGGAATTAAATACAAAAGGCACAATGCTGCCATAAGTAAAAGAATACAGACTCTTCTTACTGTCGATGCTATGAGCATTCCCTGTGAGACCAGTATTAGTTTCCGATACACCACTGCAGGTTCAATGTATTCCTTGGATCTTCACATTGACGTTGCAACACAGAAATCGCATCGGAATTAAATACAAAAGGCGCAATGCTGCCATAAGTACAAGAATAGAGACTATTCTTACAGTAGGTGCTTTGACCATTCCCTGTGAGACCAGATTAGATTCTGATACACCACAGCAGGTTCAATGTATTCCTTGGACCTTCACATTGACGATGAAACACAGATATCGCATCGGAATTAATTACAAAAGGCACAATGACTGTCATAAGTACAAGAATAGAGACTCTTCTTACAGTCGGTGATTCGAGCATTCCCTGTGAGACCAGTATTAGTTTCCGAGGCACCACTGCAGGTTCAATGTATTCCTTGGACCATCACATGGACGATGAAACACAGAAATCGCATCGGAATTAAATACAAAAGGTGCAATGCCGCCTTAAGTACAAGAATAGTGACTCTTCTTACAGTCGGTGCTTTGAGCATTCCCTGTGAGACCAGTACTAGTTTCCGATACACCACTGCAGGTTCAATGTATTCCTTGGACCTTCACATTGACGATGAAACACAGAAATCGCATCGGAATTAAATACAAAAGGCACAATGCCGTCTTAAGTACAAGAATAGAGACTCTTCTTACAGTCGGTGCTAAAAGCATTCCCTGTGAGACCAGTATTAGTTTCCGATACACCACTGCAGGTTCAATGTATTCCTTGGACCTTCACATTGACGATGAAACACAGAAATCGCATCGGAATTAAATACAAAAGGCGCAATGCCGCCTTAAGTACAAGAATAGAGACTCTTCTTACAGTCGGTGATTTGAGCATTCCCTGTGAGAACAGAATTAGTTTCCGATACACCACTCCAGGTTCAATGTATTCCTTGGACCTTCACATTGACAATGAAACACAGAAATCGCATCGGAATTAAATACAAAAGGCAAACTGCCGCGTAAGTACAAGAATAGAGACTCTTCTTACAGTCGGTGCTTTCAGCATTCCCTGTGAGACCAGTATTAGTTTCCGATACACCTCAGCAGGTTCAATGTATTCCTAGGACCTTCACATTGACGATGAAACACAGAAATCGCATCGGAATTAAATACAAAAGGCACAACGTCGCCTTAAGTACAAGAATAGAGACTCTTCTTACAGTCGGTGATTTGAGCATTCCCTGTGAGACCAGAATTAGTTTCTGATACACCACTGCAAGTTCAATGTATTCCTTGGACCTTCACATTGACGATGAAACACAGAAATCGCATCGGAATTAAATACAAAAGGCGCAATGCCGCCTTAAGTACAAGAATAGAGACTCTTCTTACAGTCGGTGCTTTGAGCATTCCCTTTGAGACCAGTATTAGTTTCTGATACACCACTGCAGGTTTAATCAATTCCTTGGACTTTCACAGTGACGATGAAACACAGAAATCGCATCGGAATTAAATACAAAAGGCACAATGCCGTCTTAAGTACAAGAATAGAGACTCTTCTTACAGTCGGTGCTAAAAGCATTCCCTGTGAGACCAGTATTAGTTTCCGATACACCACTGCAGGTTCAATGTATTCCTTGGACCTTCACATTGACGATGAAACACAGAAATCGCATCGGAAATAAATACAAAAGGCGCAATGCCGCCTTAAGGACAAGAATAGAGACTCTTCTTACATTCGGTGCTCTCAGCATTCCCTGTGAGACCAGTATTAGTTTCCGATACACCTCAGCAGGTTCAATATATTCCTAGGACCTTCACATTGACGATGAAACACAGAAATCGAATCGGAATTAAATACAAAAGGCACAATGTCGCCTTAAGTACAAGAATAGAGACACTTCTTACAGTCGGTGTTTTGAGCATTCCCTGTGAGACCAGTATTAGTTTCCGATACACCATTGCTGGTTCAATGTATTCCTTGGACCTTCACATTGACGATGAAACACAGAAATCGCATCGGAATTAAATACAAAAGGCACAATGCCGCATTAAGTACAAGAATAGAGACTCTTCTTACAGTCGGTGTTTTGAGCATTCCCTGTGAGACCAGAATAACTTTCCGATACACCACTCCAGGTTCAATGTATGCCTTGGACCTCCACATTGACGATGAAACACAGAAATCGCATCGGAATTAAATACAAAAGGCAAACTGCCGCGTAAGTAATAAGAATAGAGACTCTTCTTACAATCGGTGCTTTCAGCATTCCCTGTGAGACCAGTATTGTTTCCGATACACCTCAGCAGGTTCAATGTATTCCTAGGAACTTCACATTGACGATGAAAAACAGAAATCGCATCGGAATTAAATACAAAAGGCACAACGTCGCCTTAAGTACAAGAATAGAGACTCTTCTTACAGTCGGTGCTTTGAGCATTCCATGTGAGACCAGAATTAGTTTCCGATACACCACTCCAGGTTTAATGTATTCCTTGGACCTTCACATTGACGATGAAACACAGAAATCTCATCGGAATGAAATACAAAAGGCAAACTGCCGCGTAAGTACAAGAATAGAGACTCTTCTTACAGTCGGTGCTTTCAGCATTCCCTGTGAGACCAGTATTAGTTTCCGATACACCTCAGCAGGTTCAATGTATTTCTAGGACCTTCACATTGACGATTAATTACAGAAATCGCATTGCAATTAAATACAAAAGGCGCAATGCCGCCTTAAGTACAAGAATAGAGACTCTTCTTACAGTCGGTGCTTTGAGCATTCCCTGTGAGACCAGAATTAGTTTCCGATACACCACTCCAAGTTCAATCTATTCCTTGGACCTTCACATTGACGATGAAACACAGAAATCGCATCGGAATAAAATACAAAAGGCAAACTGCCGCGTAAGTACAAGAATAGAGACTCTTCTTACAGTCGGTGCTTTCAGCATTCCCTGTGAGACCAGTATTAGTTTCCGATACACCTCAGCAGGTTCAATGTATTCCTAGGACCTTCACATTGACGATGAAACACAGAAATCGCATCCGAATTAAATACAAAAGGCACAACGTCGCCTTAAGTACAAGAATAGAGACTCTTCTTACAGTCGGTGCTTTGAGCATTCCCTGTGAGACCAGAATTAGTTTCTGATACACCACTGCAGGTTCAATGTATTCCTTGGACCTTCACATTGACGATGAAACACAGAAATCGTATCGGAATTAAATACAACAGGCGCAATGCCGCCTTAAGTACAAGAATAGAGACTCTTCTTACAGTCGGTGCTTTGAGCATTCCCTTTGAGACCAGTATTAGTTTCTGATACACCACTGCAGGTTTAATGTATTCCTTGGACCTTCACATTGACGATGAAACACAGAAATCGCATCGGAATTAAATAGAAAAGGCACTATGCCATCTTAAGTACAAGAATAGAGACTCTTCTTACAGTCGGGGCTAAAAGCATTCCCTGTGAGACCAGTATTAGTTTCCGATACACCACTGCAGGTTCAATGTATTCCTTGGACCTTCACATTGACGATGAAACACAGAAATCGTATCGGAATAAAATACAAAAGGCGCAATGACGCCTTAAGTACAAGAATAGAGACTCTTCTTACAGTCGGTGCTTTGAGCATTCCCAGTGAGACCAGTATTAGATTCCAATACACCACTGCAGGTTCAATGTATTCCTTGAACGTTCACATTGACGATGAAACACATAAATCGCATCGGAATTAAATACAAAAGGCACAATGCCGTCTTAAGTACAAGAATAGAGACTCTTCTTACAGTCGGTGCTCTCAGCATTCCCTGTGAGACCAGTATTAGTTTCCGATACACCACTGCAGGTTCAATATATTCCTAGGTCCTTCACATTGACGATGAAACACAGAAATCGCATCGGAATTAAGTACAAAAGGCAAAATGTCGCCTTAAGTACAAGAATAGAGACACTTCTTACAGTCGGTGCTTTGAGCATTCCCTGTGAGACCAGTATTAGTTTCCGATACACCATTGCAGGTTCAATGTATTCCTTGGACCTTCACATTGACGATGAAACACAGAAATCGCATCGGAATTAAATACAAAAGGCACAATGCCGCATTAAGTACAAGAATAGAGACTCTTCTTACAGTCGGTGTTTTGAGCATTCCCTGTGAGACCAGAATTAGTTTCCGATACACCACTCCAGGTTCAATGTATTCCTTGGACCTTCACATTGACGATGAAACACAGAAATCGCATCGGAATTAAATACAAAAGGCAAACTACCGCGTAAGTATAAGAATAGAGACTCTTCTTACAGTCGGTGCTTTCAGCATTCCCTGTGAGACTAGTATTGTTTCCGATACACCTCAGAAGGTTCAATGTATTCCTAGGAACTTCACATTGACGATGAAACACAGAAATCGCATCGGAATTAAATACAAAAGGCACAACGTCGCCTTAGGTACAAGAATAGAGACTCTTCTTACAGTCGGTGCTTTGAGCATTCCATGTGTGACCAGAATTAGTTTCCGATACACCACTCCGGGGTTAATGTATTCCTTGGACCTTCACATTGACGATGAAACACAGAAATGGCATCGGAATGAAATACAAAAGGCAAACTGCCGCGTAAGTACAAGAATAGAGACTCTTCTTACAGTCGGTGCTTTCAGCATTCCCTGTGAGACCAGTATTAGTTTCCGATACACCTCAGATGGTTCAATGTATCCCTAGGACCTTCACATTGACGATGAAACACAGAAATTGCATCTGAATTAAATACAAAAGGCACAATGTCGCCTTAAGTACAAGAATAGAGACTCTTCTTACACTCGGTGCTTTGAGCATTCCCTATGAGACAAGTATTAGTTTCCGATACACCACCGCAGGTTCAATGTATTCCTTGGACCTTCACATTGAAGATGAAACACAGAAATCGCATCGGAATGAAATACAAAAGGCAAACTGCCGCGTAAGTACAAGAATAGAGACTCTTCTTACAGTCGGTGCTTTGAGCATTCCCTGTGGGACCAGTATTAGTTTCCGTTACACCACTTCAGGTTCAATGTATTCCTAGGACCTTCACATTGACGATGAAGCACAGAAATCGCATCAAAATTAAATACAAAAGGCACAATGTCGCCTTAAGTACAAGAATAGAGACTCTTCTTGCAGCCGGTGCTTTGAGCATTCCCTGTGAGACCAGAATTAGTTTCCGATACACCACTCCAGGTTCAATGTATTCCTTGGACCTTCGCATTGGCGATGAAACACAGAAATCGCATCGGAATGATATACAAAAGTCAAACTGCCGCGTAAGTACAATAATAGAGACTCTTCTTACAGTCGGTGCTTTCAGCATTCCCTGTGAGACCAGTATCAGTTTCCGATACACCTCAGCAGGTTCAATGTATTCCTAGGTCCATCACATTGACGATGAATTACAGAAATCGCATCGCAATTAAATACAAAAGGCGCAATGCCGCCTTAAGTACAAGAATAGAGACTCTTCTTACATTCGGTGCTTTGAGCAATCCCTGTGAGACCAGAATTAGTTTCCGATACACCACTCCAGGTTCAATGTATTCCTTGGACATTCACATTGACGATGAAACACAGAAATCGCATCGGAATGAAATATAAAAGGCAAACTGCCGCGTAAGTACAAGAATAGAAACTCTTCTTACAGTCGGTGCTTTCAGCATTCCCTGTGAGACCAGTAATAGTTTCCAAAACACCTCAGCAGGTTCAATGTATTCCTAGGACCTTCACAATGACGATGAAACACAGAAATCGCATCGGAATTAAATACAAAAGGCACAATGTCGCCTTAAGTACATGAATAGAGACTCTTCTTACAGTCGGTGCTTTGAGCATTCCCTGTGGGACCAGTATTAGTTTCCGTTACATCACTTCAGGTTCAATGTATTCCTAGGACCGTCACATTGACGATGAAACACAGAAATCACATCGGAATTAAATACGAAAGGCACAATGTCGCCTTAAGTACAAGAATAGAGACTCTTCTTGCAGTCGGTGCTTTGAGCATTCCCTGTGAGACCAGAATTAGTTTCCGATACACCACTCCAGGTTCAATGTATTCCTTGGACCTTCACATTGACGATGAAACACAGAAATCGCTTCGGAATGAAATACAAGAGGCAAACTGCCGCGTAAGTACAAGAATAGAGACTCTTCTTACAGTCGGTGCTTTCAGCATTCCCTGTGAGACCAGTATTAGTTTCCGATACACCTCAGCAGGTTCAATGTATTCCTAGGACCTTCACATTGACGATGAAACACAGAAATCGCATCGCAATTAAATACAAAAGGCGCAATGCCGCCTTAAGTACAAGAATAGAGACTCTTCTTATAGTCGGTGCTTTGAGCATTCCCTGTGAGACCAGAATTAGTTTCCGATACACCACTCAAGGTTCAATGTATTCCTTGGACATTCACATTGACGATGAAACACAGAAATCGCATCGGAATGAAATATAAAATGCAAACTGCCGCGTAAGTACAAGAATAGAGACTCTTCTTACAGTCGGTGCTTTCAGCATTCCCTGTGAGACCAGTATTAGTTTCCGATACACCTCAGCAGGTTCAATGTATTCCTAGGACCTTCACATTGACGATGAAACACAGAAATCGCATCGGAATTAAATACAAAAGGCACAATGTCGCCTTAAGTACAAGAATAGAGACTCTTCTTACAGTCGGTGCTTTGAGCTTTCCCTGTGGGACCAGTATTAGATTCCGTTACACCACTTCAGGTTCAATGTATTCCTAGGACCTTCACATTGACGATGAAACACAGAAATCGCATCGGAATCAAATACAAAAGGCACAATGTCGCCTTAAGTACAAGAATAGAGACTCTTCTTGCAGTCGGTGCTTTGAGCATTCCCTGTGAGACCAGAATTAGTTTCCGATACACCACTCCAGGTTCAATGTATTCCTTGGACCTTCACATTGACGATGAAACACAGAAATCGCATCGGAATGAAATACAAAAGGCAAACTGCCGCGTAAGTACAAGAATAGAGACTCTTCTTACAGTCGGTGTTTCAGCATTCCCTGTGAGACCAGTAATAATTTCCGATACACCTCAGCAGGTTCAATGTATTCCTAGGACCTTCACATTGACGATGAAACACAGAAATCGCATCGCAATTAAATACAAAAGGCGCAATGCCGCCTTAAGTACAAGAATAGAGACTCTTCTTACAGTCGGTGCTTTGAGCATTCCCTGTGAGACCAGAATTAGTTTCCGATACAGCACTCCAGGTTCCATGTATTCCTTGGACATTCACATTGACGATGAAACACAGAAATTCCATCTGAATTAAATACAAAAGGCACAATGTCGAATTAAGTACAAGAATAGAGACTCTTCTTACAGTCGGTGCTTTGAGCATTCCCTGTGGGACCAGTATTAGATTCCGTTACATCACTTCAGGTTCAATGTATTCCTAGGACCTTCACATTGACGATGAAACACAGAAATCACATCGGAATTAATTACGAAAGGCACAATGTCGCCTTAAGTACAAGAATAGAGACTCTTCTTGCAGTCGGTGCTTTGAGCATTCCCTGTGAGACCAGAATTATTTTCCGATACACCACTCCAGGTTCAATGTATTCCTTGGACCTTCACATTGACGATGAAACACAGAAATCGCATCGGAATGAAATACAAAAGGCAAACTGCCGCGTAAGTACAAGAATAGAGACTCTTCTTACAGTCGGTGCTTTCAGCATTCCCTGTGAGACCAGTATTAGTTTCCGATACACCTCAGCAGGTTCAATGTATTCCTAGGACCTTCACATTGACGATGAAACACAGAAATCGCATCGCAATTATATACAAAAGGCGCAATGCCGCCTTAAGTACAAGAATCGAGACTCTTCTTATAGTCGGTGCTTTGAGCATTCCCTGTGAGACCAGATTTAGTTTCCGATACACCACTCAAGGTTCAATGTATTCCTTGGACATTCACATTGACGATGAAACACAGAAATCGCATCGGAATGAAATATAAAAGGCAAACTGCCGCGTAAGTACAAGAATAGAGACTCTTCTTACAGTCGGTGCTTTCAGCATTCCCTGTGAGACCAGTATTAGTTTCCGATACACCTCAGCAGGTTCAATGTATTCCTAGGACCTTCACATTGACGATGAAACACAGAAATCGCATCGGAATTAAATACAAAAGGCACAATGTCGCCTTAAGTACAAGAATAGAGACTCTTCTTACAGTCGGTGCTTTGAGCATTCCCTGTGGGACCAGTATTAGATTCCGTTACACCACTTCAGGTTCAATGTATTCCTAGGACCTTCACATTGACGATGAAACACAGAAATCGCATCTGAATTAAATACAAAAGGCACAATGTCGCCTTAAGTACAAGTATAGAGACTCTTCTTACACTCGGTGCTTTGAGCATTCCCTATGAGACCAGTATTAGTTTCCGATACACCACTGCAGGTTCAATGTATTCCTTGGACCTTCACATTGAAGATGAAACACAGAAATCGCATCGGAATGAAATACAAAAGGCAAACTGCCGCGTAAGTACAAGAATAGAGACTCTTCTTACAGTCGGTGTTTTCAGCATTCCCTGTGAGACCAGTATTAGTTTCCGATACACCTCAGCAGGTTCAATGTATTCCTAGGACCTTCACATTGACGATGAAACACAGAAATCGCATCGGAATTAAATACAAAAGGCACAATGTCGCCTTAAGTACAAGAATATAGACTCTTCTTACAGTCGGTGCTTTGAGCATTCCCTGTGGGACCAGTATTAGTTTGTGTTACACCACTTCAGGTTCAATGTATTCCTAGGACCTTCACATTGACGATGAAACACAGAAATCGCATCGGATTTAAATACAAAAGGTACAATGTCGCCTTAAGTACAAGAATAGAGACTCTTCTTGCAGTCGGTGCTTTGAGCATTCCCTGTGAGACCAGAATTAGTTTCCGATACACCACTCCAGGTTCAATGTATTCCTTGGACCTTCACATTGACGATGAAACAAAGAAATCGCCACGGAATGAAATACAAAAGGCAAACTGCCACGTAAGTACAAGAATAGAGACTCTTCTTACAGTCGGTGCTTTCAGCATTCCCTGTGAGACCAGTATTAGTTTCCGATACACCTCAGCAGGTTCAATGTATTGCTAGGACCTTCACATTGACGCTGAAACACAGAAATCGCATCGGAATTAAATACAAAAGGCACAATGCCGTCTTAAGTACAAGAATAGAGACTCTTCTTACAGTCGGTGCTTTCAGCATTCCCTGTGAGACCAGTATTAGTTTCCGATACACCATTGCAGGTTCAATGTATTCCTTGGACCTTCACATTGACGATGAAACACAGAAATCGCATTGGAATTAAATACAAAAGGCACAATGCCGCATTAAGTACAAGAATAGAGACTCTTCTTACTGTCGGTGCTTTCAGCATTCCCTGTGAGACCAGTATTAGATTCCGATACACCTCAGCAGGTTCAATGTATTCCTAGGACCTTCACATTGACGATGAAACACAGATATCGCATCGGTTTTAAATACAAAAGGCACAATGTCGCCTTAAGTACAAGAACAGAGACTCTTCTTACAGTCGGTGCATTGAGCATTCCCTGTGACACCAGTATTAGATTCCGATACACCTCAGCAGGTTCAATGTATTCCTAGGACCTTCACATTGACGATGAAACACAGAAAACTCATTGGAATTAAATACACAAGGCGCAATGCCGCCTTAAGTACAAGTATAGACACTCTACTTACAGTCGGTGATTTGAGCATTCCCTGTGAGACCAGTATTAGTTTCTGATACACCACTGCAGGTTCAATGTATTACTTGGACCTTCACATTGACGATGAAACACAGAAATCGCATCGGAGTTAAATACAAAAGGCACAATGCCGCCTTAAGTACAAGATTAGAGACTCTTCTTACAGTCGGTGCTTTGAGCATTCCCTGTGAGACCAGTATTAGTTTCTGATACACCACTGCAGGTTCAATGTATTCCTTGGACCTTCACATTGTCGATGAAACACAGAAATCGCATCGGAATTAAATACAAAAGGCAAACTGCCGCGTAAGTACAAGAATAGAGACTCTTCTTTCAGTCGGTACTTTCAGCATTCCCTGTGAGACCAGTATTAGTTTCCGATACACCTTAACAGGTTCAATGTATTCCTAGGACCTTCACATTGACGATGAAACACAGAAATCGCATCGGAATTAAATACAAGAGGCACAATGTTGCCTAAAGTACAAGAATAGAGACTCTTCTTACAGTCGGTGCTTTGAGCAATCCCTGTGGGACCAGTATTAGTTTCCGTTACACCACAGCAGGATCAATGTATTCCTAAGACCTTCACATTGACGATGAAACACAGAAATCGCATCGGAATTAAATACAAAAGGCACAATGTCGCCTTAAGTACAAGAATAGAGACTCTTCTTACAGTCGGTGCTTTCAGCATTCCCTGTGAGACCAGTATTAGTTTCCGATACACCTCAGCAGGTTCAATGTATTCCTAGGACCTTCACATTGACGATGAATCACAGAAATCGCATCGGATTTAAATACAAAAAGCGCAATGCTGCCTTAAGTGCAAGAATAGAGTCTCTTCTTACAGTCGGTGCTTTGAGCATTCCCTGTGAGACCAGAATTAGTTTCCGATACACCACTACAGGTTCAATGTATTCCTTGGACATTCACATTGACGATGAAACACAGAAATCGCATCGGAATGAAATACAAATGGCAAACTGCCGCGAAAGTACAAGAATAGAGACTCTTCTTACAGTCGGTGCTTTCAGCATTCCCTGTGAGACCAGAATTAGTTTCCGATACACCTCAGCAGGTTCAATGTATTCCTAGCACCTTCACATTGACGATGAAACACAGAAATCGCATCGGAATTAAATACAAAAGGCACAATGTCGCCCTAAGTACAAGAATAGAGACTCTTCTTGTAGTCGGTGCTTTGAGCATTCCCTGTGAGACCAGAATTAGTTTCCGATACACCACTCCAGGTTCAATGTATTCCTTGGACCTTCACATTTACGATGAAACACAGAAATCGCATCGGAATGAAATACAAAAGGCAAACTGCCGCGTAAGTAGAAGAATAGAGACTCTTCTTACAGTCGGTGCTTTCAGCATTCCCTGTGAGACCAGTATTAGTTTCCGATACACCTCAGCAGGTTCAATGTATTCCTAGGACCTTCACATTGACGATGAAACACAGAAATCGCATCGGAATTAAATACAAAAGGCGCAATGCCGCCTTAAGTACAAGAATTGAGACTCTTCTTACAGTCGGTGCTTTGAGCATTCCCTGTGAGATTAGAATTAGTTTCCGATACACCACTCCAGGTTCAATGTATTCCTTGGACCTTCACATTGACGATGAAACACAGATATCGCATCGGAATGAAATACAAAAGGCAAACTGCCGCGTAAGTACAAGAATAGAGACTCTTCTTACAGTCGGTGCTTTCAGCATTCCCTGTGAGTCCAGTATTAGTTTCCGATACACCTCAACAGGTTCAATGCATTCCTAGGACCTTCACATTGACGATGAAACATAGAAATCGCATCGGAATTAAATACAAAAGGCACAATGTCGCCTTAAGTACAGGAATAGAGACTCTTCTTACAGTCGGTGCTTTGAGCATTCCCTGTGAGACCAGAATTAGATTCCGATACACCACTCCAGGTTCAATGTATTCCTTGGACCTTCACATTTACGATGAAACACAGAAATCGCATCGAAATGAAATACAAAAGGCAAACTGCCGCGTAAGTAAAAGAATAGAGACTCTTCTTACAGTCGGTGCTTTCAGCATTCCCTGTGAGACCAGTATTAGTTTCCGATACACCTCAGGAGGTTCAATGTATTCCTAGGACTTTCACATTGACGATGAAACACAGAAATCGCATCGGAATTAAATACAAAAGGCGCAATGCCGCCTTAAGTACAAGAATTGAGACTCTTCTTACAGTCGGTGCTTTGAGCATTCCCTGTGAAACCAGAATTAGTTTCCGATACACCACTCCAGGTTCAATGTATTCCTTGGACATTCACATTGACGATGAAACACAGAAATCGCATCGGAATGAAATACAAAAGGCAAACTGCCGCGTAAGTACAAGAATAGAGACTCTTCTTACAGTCGGTGCTTTCAGCATTCCCTGTGAGACCAGAATTAGTTTCCGATACACCTCAGCAGGTTCAATGTATTCCTAGGACCTTCACATTGACGATGAAACACAGATATTGCATCGGAATTAAATACAAAAGCCACAATGGCGTCTTAAGTACAAGAATAGAGACTGTTCTTACATTCGGTGCTTTCAGCATTCCCTGTGAGACCAGTATTAGTTCCCGATACACCACAGCAGGGTCAATGTATTGCTTGGACCTTCACATTCACGATGAAACACAGAAATCGCATCGGAGTTAAATACAAAAGGCACAATGCCGCCTTAAGTACAAGAATAGAGACTCTTCTTACAGTCGATGCTTTGAGCAGTCCCTGTGAGACCAGTATTAGTTTCCGATAAACCACTGCAGGTTCAATGTATTCCTTGGACCTTCACATTGACGTTGAAACACAGAAATCGCATCGGAATTAAATACAAAAGGCGCAATGCTGCCTTAAGTACAAGAATAGAGACTCTTCTTACAGTCGGTGCATTGAGCATTCCCTGTGAGACCAGTATTAGTTTCTGATACACTACTGCAGGTTCAATGTATTCCTTGGACCTTCACATTGACGATGAATCACAGAAATCGCATCGGAATTAATTACAAAAGGCACAATGATGTCATAAGTACAAGAATAGAGACTCTTCTTACAGTCGGTGCTTTGAGCATTCTCTGTGAGACCAGTATTAGTTTCCGATACACCACTGCAGGTTCAATGTATTCCTTGGACCATCACATTGACGATGAAACACAGAAATCGCATCGGAATTAATTACAATAGGTGCAATGCCGCCTTAAGTACAAGAATAGAGACTCTTCTTACAGTCGGTGTTTTGAGTATTCCCTGTGAGACCAGTATTAGTTTCCGATACTCCACTGCGGATTCAATGTATTCCTTGGACCTTCCCATTGACGATGAAACACAGAATTCGCATCGGAATTAAATACAAAAGTCGCAATGCCGCCTTAAGTACAAGAATAGCGACTCTTCTTGCAGTCGGTGCTTTGAGCATTCCCTTTGAGACCAGTATTAGTTTCTGATACACCACTTCAGGTTTAATGTATTCCTTGGACCTTCACATTGACGATGAAACACAGAAATTGCATCAGAGTTAAATACAAAAGGCACAATGCCGTCTTAAGTACAAGAATAGAGACTCTTCTTGTAGTCGGTGCTATGAGCATACCCTGTGAGACCAGTATTAGTTTCCGATACACCACTGCAGGTTCAATGTTTTCCTTGGACCTTCACATTGACGATGAAACACAGAAATCGCATCGGAATTAAATACAAAAGGCGCAATGCCGCCTTAAGTACAAGAATAGAGACTCTTCTTACAGTCGGTGCTTTGAGCATTCCCTGTGAGACCAGTATTAGATTCCGATACACCACAGCAAGTTCAATGTATTCCTTGGACCTTCACATTGACGATGAAACACAGAAATCGCATCGGAATTAATTACAAAAGGCACAATGATGTCATAAGTACAAGAATAGAGACTCTTCTTACAGTCGGTGCTTTGAGCATTCTCTGTGAGACCAGTATTAGTTTCCGATACACCACTCCAGATTCAATGTATTCCTTGGACCATCACATTGACGATGAAACACAGAAATCGCATCGGAATGAAATACAAAAGGCAAACTGCCGCGTAAGTATAAGAATAGAGACTCTTCTTACAGTCGGTGCATTCAGCATTCCCTGTGAGACCAGTATTAGTTTCCGATACACCTCAGCAGGTTCAATGTATTCCTAGGACCTTCACATTGACGATGAAACACAGAAATCGCATCGGAATTAAATACAAAAGGCACAATGTCGCCTTAAGTACAAGAATAGAGACTCTTCTTACAGTCGGTGCTTTGAGCATTCCCTGTGAGACCAGTATTAGTTTCCGATACATCACTGCAGGTTCAATGTATTCCTTGGACCTTCACATTGACAATGAAACACAGAAATCGCATCGGAATTAAATACAAAAGGCACAATGCCGCATTAAGTACAAAAATAGAGACTCTTCTTACAGTCGGTGCTTTGAGCAATCCCTGTGAGAATAGAATTAATTTCCGATACACCACTCCAGGTTCAATGTATTCCTTGGAAATTCACATTGACGATGAAACACAGAAATCGCATCGGAATGAAATACAAAATGCAAACTGCCGCGTAAGTACAAGAATAGAGACTCTTCTTACAGTCGGTGCTTTCAGCATTCCCTGTGAGACCAGTATTAGTTTCCGATACATCTCAGAAGGTACAATGTGTTACTAGGACCTTCACATTGACGATGAAACACAGAAATCGCATCGGAATTAAATACATAAGGCACAATGTCGCCTTAAGTACAAGAATAGAGACTCTTCTTACATTCGGTGCTTTGAGCATTCCCTGTGAGACCAGAATTAGTTTCCGATACACCACTCCAGGTTCAATGTATTCCTTGGACATTCACATTGACGATGAAACACAGAAATCGCATCGGAATGAAATACAAAAGGCAAACTGCCGCGTAAGTACAAGAATAGAGACTCTTCTTACAGTCGGTGCTTTCAGCATTCCCTGTGAGACCAGTATTAGTTTCCGATACACCTCAGCAGGTTCAATGTATTCCTGGGACCTTCACATTGACGATGAAACACAGAAATCGAATCGGAATTAAATACAAAAGGCACAATGTCGCCTTAAGTACAAGAATAGAGACACTTCTTACAGTCGGTGTTTTGAGCATTCCCTGTGAGACCAGTAAATGTTTCCGATACACCATTGCAGGTTCAATGTAGTCCTTGGACCTTCACATTGACGATGAAACACAGAAATCGCATCGGAATTAAATACAAAAGGCACAATGCCGCATTAAGTACAAGAATAGAGACTCTTCTTACAGTCGGTGTTTTGAGCATTCCCTGTGAGACCAGAATTAGTTTCCGATACACCACTCCAGGTTCAATGTATTCCTTGGACCTCCACATTGACGATGAAACACAGAAATCGCATCGGAATTAAATACAAAAGGCAAACTGCCGCGTAAGTATAAGAATAGAGACTTTTCTTACAGTCGGTGCTTTCAGCATTCCCTGTGAGACCAGTATTGTTTCCGATACACCTCAGCAGGTTCAATGTATTCCTAGGAACTTCACATTGACGACGAAACACAGAAATGGCATCGGAATGAAATACAAAAGGCAAACTGCAGCGTAAGTACAAGAATAGAGACTCTTCTTACAGTCGGTGCTTTCAGCATTCCCTGTGAGACCAGTATTAGTTTCCGATACACCTCAGATGGTTCAATGTATCCCTAGGACCTTCACATTGACGATGAAACACAGAAATTGCATCTGAATTAAATACAAAAGGCACAATGTCGCCTTAAGTACAAGAGTAGAGACTCTTCTTACACTCGGTGCTTTGAGCATTCCCTATGAGACCAGTATTAGTTTCCGATACACCTCAGCAGGTTCAATGTATTCCTTGGACCTTCACATTGAAGATGAAACACAGAAATCGCATCGGAATTAAATACAAAAGGCAAACTGCCGCGTAAGTAGAAGAATAGAGACTCTTCTTACAGTCGGTGCTTTCAGCATTCCCTGTGAGACCAGTATTAGTTTCCGATACACCTCAGCAGGTTCAATGTATCCCTAGGACCATCACATTGACGATGAAACACAGAAATCGCATCGCAATTAAATACAAAAGGCTCAATGCCGCCTTAAGTACAAGAATAGAGACTCTTCTTACAGTCGGTGCTTTGAGCATTCCCTGTGAGACCAGAATTAGTTTCCGATACACCACTCCAGGTTCAATGTATACCTTGGACATTCACATTGACGATGAAACACAGAAATCGCATCGGAATGAAATATAAAAGGCAAAATGCCGCATAAGTTCAAGAATAGAGACTCTTCTTACAGTCGGTGCTTTCAGCATTCCCTGTGAGACCAGTATTAGTTTCCGATACACCTCAGCAGGTTCAATGTATTCCTAGGACCTTCACATTGACGATGAAACACAGAAATCGCATCGGAATTAAATACAAAAGGCAAAATGTCGCCTTAAGTACAAGAATAGAGACTCTTCTTACAGTCGGTGCTTTGAGCATTCCCTGTGAGACCAGTATTAGTTTCCGATACAACACTGCAGGTTCAATGTATTCCTTGGACCTTCACATTGACGATGAAACACAGAAATCGCATCGGAATTAAATACAAAATGCAAACTGCCGCGTAAGTACAAGAATAGAGTCTCTTCTTACAGTCGGTGCTTTCAGCATTCCATGTGAGACCAGTATTAGTTCCCGATACACCTCAGCAGGTTCAATGTATTCCTAGGACCTTCACATTGACGATGAAACACAGAAATCGCATTGGAATTATATACAAAAGGCGCAATGCCGCCTTAAGTACAAGAATAGAGACTCTTCTTACATTCGGTGCTTTGAGCATTCCCTGTGAGACCAGAATTAGTTTCCGATACACCACTCCAGGTTCAATGTATTCCTTGGACATTCACATTGACGATGAAACACATAAATCGCATCGGAATGAAATACAAAAGGCAAACTGCCGCGTAAGTACAAGAATAGAGACTCTTCTTACAGTCGGTGCTTTCAGCATTCCCTGTGAGACCAGTATTAGTTTCCGATACACCTCAGCAGGTTCAATGTATTCCTTGGACCTTCACATTGAAGATGAAACACAGAAATCGCATCGGAATTAAATACAAAAGGCAAACTGCCGCGTAAGTAGAAGAATAGAGACTCTTCTTACAGTCGGTGCTTTCAGCATTCCCTGTGAGACCAGTATTAGTTTCCGATACACCTCAGCAGGTTCAATGTATCCCTAGGACCATCACATTGACGATGAAACACAGAAATCGCATCGCAATTAAATACAAAAGGCTCAATGCCGCCTTAAGTACAAGAATAGAGACTCTTCTTACAGTCGGTGCTTTGAGCATTCCCTGTGAGACCAGAATTAGTTTCCGATACACCACTCCAGGTTCAATGTATACCTTGGACATTCACATTGACGATGAAACACAGAAATCCCATCGGAATGAAATATAAAAGGCAAAATGCCGCATAAGTTCAAGAATAGAGACTCTTCTTACAGTCGGTGCATTCAGCATTCCCTGTGAGACCAGTATTAGTTTCCGATACACCTCAGCAGGTTCAATGTATTCCTAGGACCTTCACATTGACGATGAAACACAGAAATCGCATCGGAATTAAATACAAAAGGCAAAATGTCGCCTTAAGTACAAGAATAGAGACTCTTCTTACAGTCGGTGCTTTGAGCATTCCCTGTGAGACCAGTATTAGTTTCCGATACAACACTGCAGGTTCAATGTATTCCTTGGACCTTCACATTGACGATGAAACACAGAAATCGCATCGGAATTAAATACAAAAGGCACAATGCCGCATTAAGTACAAGAATAGAGACTCTTCTTACAGTCGGTGCTTTGAGCATTCCCTGTGAGAATAGAATTAATTTCCGATACACCACTCCAGGTTCAATGTATTCCTTGGACCTTCACATTGACGATGAAACACAGAAATCGCATCGGAATGAAATACAAAATGCAAACTGCCGCGTAAGTACAAGAATAGAGTCTCTTCTTACAGTCGGTGCTTTCAGCATTCCATGTGAGACCAGTATTAGTTTCCGATACACCTCAGCAGGTTCAATGTATTCCTAGGACCTTCACATTGACGATGAAACACAGAAATCGCATCGGAATTATATACAAAAGGCGCAATGTCGTCTTAAGTACAAGAATAGAGACACTTCTTACAGTCGGTGTTTTGAGCATTCCCTGTGAGACCAGTAAATGTTTCCGATACACCATTGCAGGTTCAATGTATTCCTTGGACCTTCACATTGACGATGAAACACAGAAATCGCATCGGAATTAAATACAAAAGGCACAATGCCGCATTAAGTACAAGATTAGAGACTCTTCTTACAGTCGGTGTTTTGAGCATTCCCTGTGAGACCAGAATTAGTTTCCGATACACCACTCCACGTTCAATGTATTCCTTGGACCTCCACATTGACGATGAAACACAGAAATCGCATCGGAATTAAATACAAAAGGCTAACTGCCGCGTAAGTATAAGAATAGAGACTCTTCTTACAGTCGGTGCTTTCAGCATTCCCTGTGAGACCAGTATTGTTTCCGATACACCTCAGCAGGTTCAATGTATTCCTAGGAACTTCACATTGACGATGAAACACAGAAATGGCATCGGAATGAAATACAAAAGGCAAACTGCAGCGTAAGTACAAGAATAGAGACTCTTCTTACAGTCGGTGCTTTCAGCATTCCCTGTGAGACCAGTATTAGTTTCCGATACACCTCAGATGGTTCAATGTATCCCTAGGACCTTCACATTGACGATGAAACACAGAAATTGCATCTGAATTAAATACAAAAGGCACAATGTCGCCTTAAGTACGAGAGTAGAGACTCTTCCTACACTCGGTGCGTTGAGCATTCCCTATGAGACCAGTATTAGTTTCCGATACACCTCAGCAGGTTCAATGTATTCCTTGGACCTTCACATTGAAGATGAAACACAAAAATCGCATCGGAATTAAATACAAAAGGCAAACTGCCGCGTAAGTACAAGAATAGAGACTCTTCTTACAGTCGATGCTTTCAGCATTCCCTGTGAGACCAGTATTAGTTTCCGATACACCTCAGCAGGTTCAATGTATCCCTAGGACCATCACATTGACGATGAAACACAGAAATCGCATCGCAATTAAATACAAAAGGCTCAATGCCGCCTTAAGTACAAGAATAGAGACTCTTCTTACAGTCGGTGCTTTGAGCATTCCCTGTGAGACCAGAATTAGTTTCCGATACACCACTCCAGGTTCAATGTATACCTTGGACATTCACATTGACGATGAAACACAGAAATCGCATCGGAATGAAATATAAAAGGCAAAATGCCGCATAAGTTCAAGAATCGAGACTCTTCTTACAGTCGGTGCTTTCAGCATTCCCTGTGAGACCAGTATTAGTTTCCGATACACCTCAGCAGGTTCAATGTATTCCTAGGACCTTCACATTGACGATGAAACACAGAAATCGCATCGGAATTAAATACAAAAGGCAAAATGTCGCCTTAAGTACAAGAATAGAGACTCTTCTTACAGTCGGTGCTTTGAGCATTCCCTGTGAGACCAGTATTAGTTTCCGATACAACACTGCAGGTTCAATGTATTCCTTGGACCTTCACATTGACGATGAAACACAGAAATCGCATCGGAATTAAATACAAAAGGCACAATGCCGCATTAAGTACAAGAATAGAGACTCTTCTTACAGTCGGTGCTTTGAGCATTCCCTGTGAGAATAGAATTAATTTCCGATACACCACTCCAGGTTCAATGTATTCCTTGGACCTTCACATTGACGATGAAACACAGAAATCGCATCGGAATGAAATACAAAATGCAAACTGCCGCGTAAGTACAAGAATAGAGACTCTTCTTACAGTCGGTGCTTTCAGCATTCCCTGTGAGACCAGTATTAGTTTCCGATACATCTCAGAAGGTTCAATGTGTTACTAGGACCTTCACATTGACGATGAAACACAGAAATCGCATCGGAATTAAATACATAAGGCACAATGTCGCCTTAAGTACAAGAATAGAGACTCTTCTTACAGTCGGTGCTTTGAGCATTCCCTGTGAGACCAGTATTAGTTTCCGATACACCACTGCAGGTTCAATGTATTCCTTGGACCTTCACATTGACGATGAAACACAGAAATCGCATCGGAATGAAATACAAAAGGCAAACTGCCGCGTAAGTACAAGAATAGAGTCTCTTCTTACAGTCGGTGCTTTCAGCATTCCATGTGAGACCAGTATTAGTTTCCGATACACCTCAGCAGGTTCAATGTATTCCTAGGACCTTCACATTGACGATGAAAAACAGAAATCGCATCGGAATTATATACAAAAGGCGCAATGCCGCCTTAAGTACAAGAATAGAGACACTTCTTACAGTCGGTGTTTTGAGCATTCCCTGTGAGACCAGTAAATGTTTCCGATACACCATTGCAGGTTCTATGTATTCCTTGGACCTTCACATTGACGATGAAACACAGAAATCGCATCGGAATTAAATACAAAAGGCACAATGCCGCATTAAGTACAAGAATAGAGACTCTTCTTACAGTCGGTGTTTTGAGCATTCCCTGTGAGACCAGAATTAGTTTCCGATACACCACTCCAGGTTCAATGTATTCCTTGGACCTCCACATTGACGATGAAACACAGAAATCGCATCGGAATTAAATACAAAAGGCAAACTGCCGCGTAAGTATAAGAATAGAGACTCTTCTTACAGTCGGTGCTTTCAGCATTCCCTGTGAGACCAGTATTGTTTCCGATACACCTCAGCAGGTTCAATGTATTCCTAGGAACTTCACATTGACGATGAAACACAGTAATGGCATCGGAATGAAATACAAAAGGCAAACTGCAGCGTAAGTACAAGAATAGAGACTCTTCTTACAGTCGGTGCTTTCAGCATTCCCTGTGAGACCAGTATTAGTTTCCGATACACCTCAGATGGTTCAATGTATCCCTAGGACCTTCACATTGACGATGAAACACAGAAATTGCATCTGAATTAAATACAAAAGGCACAATGTCGCCTTAAGTACAAGAGTAGAGACTCTTCTTACACTCGGTGCTTTGAGCATTCCCTGTGAGACCAGAATTAGTTTCCGATACACCACTCCAGGTTCAATGTATACCTTGGACATTCACATTGACGATGAAACACAGAAATCGCATCGGAATGAAATATA
Source organism: Schistocerca serialis cubense (assembly GCF_023864345.2). NCBI lineage: Eukaryota > Metazoa > Arthropoda > Insecta > Orthoptera > Acrididae > Schistocerca > Schistocerca serialis. The sequence goes on from NC_064640.1 coordinate 1,067,630,053, forward strand.
AAAGGCAAAATGCCGCATAAGTTCAAGAATAGAGACTCTTCTTACAGTCTGTGCTTTCAGCATTCCCTGTGAGACCAGTATTAGTTTCCGATACACCTCAGCAGGTTCAATGTATTCCTAGGACCTTCACATTGACGATGAAACACAGAAAACGCATCGGAATTAAATACAAAAGGCAAAATGTCGCCTTAGGTACAAGAATAGAGACTCTTCTTACAGTCGGTGCTTTGAGCATTCCCTGTGGGACCAGTATTAGTTTCCGTTACACCACTTCAGGTTCAATGTATTCCTAGGACCTTCACATTGACGATGAAACACAGAAATCGCATCAAAATTAAATACAAAAGGCACAATGTCGCCTTAAGTACAAGAATAGTGACTCTTCTTGCAGTCGGTGCTTTGAGTATTCCCTGTGAGACCAGAATTAGTTTCCGATACACCACTCCAGGTTCAATGGATTCCTTGGACCTTCACATTGACGATGAAACACAGAAATCTCATCGGAATGAAATACAAAAGGGAAACTGCCGCGTAAGTACAAGAATAGAGACTCTTCTTACAGTCGGTGCTTTCAGCATTCCCTGTGAGACCAGTATTAGTTTCCGATACACCTCAGCAGGTTCAATGTATTCCTAGGACCTTCACATTGACGATGAAACACAGAAATCGCATCCGAATTAAATACAAAAGGCACAACGTCGCCTTAAGTACAAGAATAGAGACTCTTCTTACAGTCGGTGCTTTGAGCATTCCCTGTAAGCCCAGAATTAGTTTCTGATACACCACTGCAGGTTCAATGTATTCCTTATACCTTCACATTGACGATGAAAAACAGAAATCGCATCGGAATTAAATACAAAAGGCGCAATGCCGCCTTAAGTACAAGAATAGAGACTCTTCTTACAGTCGGTGCTTTGAGCATTCCCTTTGAGACCAATATTAGTTTCTGATACACCACTGCAGGTTTAATGTATTTCTTGGACCTTCACATTGACGATGAAACACAGAAATCGCATCGGAATTAAATAGAAAAGGCACAATGCCATCTTAAGTACAAGAATAGAGACTCTTCTTACAGTCGGGGCTAAAAGCATTCCCTGTGAGACCAGTATTAGTTTCCGATACACCACTGCAGGTTCAATGTATTCCTTGGACCTTCACATTGACGATGAAACACAGAAATCGTATCGGAATAAAATACAAAAGGCGCTATGACGCCTTAAGTACAAGAATAGAGACTCTTCTTACAGTCGGTGCTTTGAGCATTCCCTGTGAGACCAGTATTAGATTCCAATACACCACTGTAGGTTCAATGTATTCCTTGAACGTTCACATTGACGATGAAACACATAAATCGCATCGGAATTAAATACAAAAGGCACAATGCCGTCTTAAGTACAAGAATAGAGACTCTTCTTACAGTCGGTGCTCTCAGCATTCCCTGTGAGACCAGTATTAGTTTCCGATACACCACTGCAGTTTCAATATATTCCTAGGTCCTTCACATTGACGATGAAACACAGAAATCGCATCGGAATTAAATACAAAAGGCACAATGTCGCCTTAAGTACAAGAATAGACACACTTCTTACAGTCGGTGCTTTGAGCATTCCCTGTGAGACCAGTATTAGTTTCCGATACACCATTGCAGGTTCAATGTATTCCTTGGACCTTCACATTGACGATGAAACACAGAAATCGCATCGGAATTAAATACAAAAGGCACAATGCCGCATTAAGTACAAGAATAGAGACTCTTCTTACAGTCGGTGCTTTGAGCATTCCCTGTGAGACCAGAATTAGTTTCCGATACACCACTCCAGGTTCAATGTATTCCTTGGACCTTCACATTGACGCTGAAACACAGAAATCGCATCGGAATTAAATACAAAAAGCAAACTGCCGCGTAAGTATAAGAATAGAGACTCTTCTTACAGTCGGTGCTTTCAGCATTCCCTGTGAGACCAGTATTGTTTCCGATACACCTCAGCAGGTTCAATGTATTCCTAGGAACTTCACATTGACGATGCAACACAGAAATTGCATCTGAATTAAATACAAAAGGCACAATGTCGCCTTAAGTACAAGAATAGAGACTCTTCTTGCAGCCGGTGCTTTGAGCATTCCCTGTGAGACCAGAATTAGTTTCCGATACACCACTCCAGGTTCAATGTATTCCTTGGACATTCACATTGACGATGAAACACAGAAATCGCATCGGAATGAAATATAAAAGGCCAACTGCCGCGTAAGTTCAAGAATAGAGACTCTTCTTACAGTCGGTGCTTTCAGCATTCCCTGTTAGACCACTATTAGTTTCCGATACACCTCAGCAGGTTCAATGTATTCCTCGGACCTTCACATTGACGATGAAACACAGAAATCGCATCGGAATGAAATACAAAAGGCAAACTGCTGCGTAAGTACAAGAATAGAGACTCTTCTTACAGTCGGTGCTTTCAGCATTCCCTGTGAGACCAGTATCAGTTTCCGAAACACCTCAGCAGGTTCAATGTATTCCTAGGACCTTCACATTGACGATGAATTACAGAAATCGCATCGCAATTAAATACAAAAGGCGCAATGCCGCCTTAAGTACAAGAATAGAGACTCTTCTTACATTCGGTGCTTTGAGCATTCCCTGTGAGACCAGAATTAGTCTCCGATACACCACTCCAGGTTCAATGTATTCCTTGGACATTCTCATTGACGATGAAACACAGAAATCGCATCGGAATGAAATATATAAGGCAAACTGCCGCGTAAGTACAAGAATAGAAACTCTTCTTACAGTCGGTGCTTTCAGCATTCCCTGTGAGACCAGTAATAGTTTCCAAAACACCTCAGCAGGTTCAATGTATTCCTAGGACCTTCACAATGACGATGAAACACGGAAATCGCATCGGAATTAAATACAAAAGGCACAATGTCGCCTTAAGTACAAGAATAGAGACTCTTCTTACAGTCGGTGCTTTGAGCATTCCCTGTGGGACCAGTATTAGTTTCCGTTACATCACTTCAGGTTCAATGTATTCCTAGGACCTTCACATTGACGATGAAACGCAGAAATCACATCGGAATTAAATACGAAAGGCACAATGTCGCCTTAAGTACAAGAATAGAGACTCTTCTTGCAGTCTTTGCTTTGAGCATTCCCTGTGAGACCAGAATTAGTTTCCGATACACCACTCCAGGTTCAATGTATTCCTTGGACCTTCACATTGACGATGAAACACAGAAATCGCATCGCAATGAAATACAAAAGGCAAACTGCCGCGTAAGTACAAGAATAGAGCCTCTTCTTACAGTCGGTGCTTTCAGCATTCCCTGTGAGACCAGTATTAGTTTCCGATACACCTCAGCAGGTTCAATGTATTCCTAGGACCTTCACATTGACGATGAAACACAGAAATCCCATCGCAATTAAATACAAAAGGCGCAATGCCGCCTTAAGTACAAGAATAGGGACTCTTCTTATAGTCGGTGCTTTGAGCATTCCCTGTGAGACCAGAATTAGTTTCCGATACACCACTCAAGGTTCAATGTATTCCTTGGACATTCACATTGACGATGAAACACAGAAATCGCATCGGAATGAAATATAAAAGGCAAACTGCCGCGTAAGTACAAGAATAGAGACTCTTCTTACAGTCGGTGCTTTCAGCATTCCCTGTGAGACCAGTATTAGTTTCCGATACACCTCAGCAGGTTCAATGTATTCCTAGGACCTTCACATTGACGATGAAACACAGAAATCGCATCGGAATTAAATACAAAAGGCACAATGTCGCCTTAAGTACAAGAATAGAGACTCTTCTTACAGTCGGTGCTTTGAGCATTCCCTGTGGGACCAGTATTAGATTCCGTTACACCACTTCAGGTTCAATGTATTCCTAGGACCTTCACATTGACGATGAAACACAGAAATCGCATCGGAATCAAATACAAAAGGCACAATGTCGCCTTAAGTACAAGAATAGAGACTCTTCTTGCAGTCGGTGCTTTGAACATTCCCTGTGAGACCAGAATTAGTTTCCGATACACCACTCCAGGTTCAATGTATTCCTTGGACATTCACATTGACGATGAAACACAGAAATCGCATCGGAATGAAATACAAAAGGCAAACTGCCGCGTAAGTACAAGAATAGAGACTCTTCTTACAGTCGGTGTTTCAGCATTCCCTGTGAGACCAGTAATAATTTCCGATACACCTCAGCAGGTTCAATGTATTCCTAGGACCTTGACATTGACGATGAAACACAGAAATCGCATCGCAATTAAATACAAAAGGCGCAATGCCGCCTTAAGTACAAGAATAGAGACTCTTCTTACAGTCGGTGCTTTGAGCATTCCCTGTGAGACCAGAATTAGTTTCCGATACAGCACTCCAGGTTCAATGTATTCCTTGGACATTCACATTGACGATGAAACACAGAAACTCCATCTGAATTAAATACAAAAGGCACAATGTCGCCTTAAGTACAAGAATAGAGAATCTTCTTACACTCGGTGCTTTGAGCATTCCCTATGAGACCAGTATTAGTTTCCGATACACCACTGCAGGTTCAACGTATTCCTTGGACCTTCACATTGAAGATGAAACACAGAAATCGCATCGGAATGAAATACAAAAGGCAAACTGCCGCGTAAGTACAAGAATAGAGACTCTTCTTACAGTCGGTGTTTTCAGCATTCCCTGTGAGACCAGTATTAGTTTCCGATACACCTGAGCAGGTTCAATGTATTCCTAGGACCTTCACATTGACGATGAAACACAGAAATCGCATCGGAATTAAATACAAAAGGCACAATGTCGCCTTAAGTACAAGAATAGAGACTCTTCTTAGAGTCGGTGCTTTGAGCATTCCCTGTGGGACCAGTATTAGTTTGTGTTACACCACTTCAGGTTCAATGTATTCCTAGGACCTTCACATTGACGATGAAACACAGAAATCGCTTCGGAATTAAATACAAAAGGTACAATGTCGCCTTAAGTACAAGAATAGAGACTCTTCTTGCAGTCGGTGCTTTGAGCATTCCCTGTGAGACCAGAATTAGTTTCCGATACACCACTCCAGGTTCAATGTATTCCTTGGACCTTCACATTGACGATGAAACAAAGAAATCGCCACGGAATGAAATACAAAAGGCAAACTGCCACGTAAGTACAAGATTAGAGACTCTTCTTACAGTCGGTGCTTTCAGCATTCCCTGTGAGACCAGTATTAGTTTCCGATACACCTCAGCAGGTTCAATGTATTTTTAGGACCTTCACATTGACGATGAAACACAGAAATCGCATGGCAATTAAACACAAAAGGCGCAATGCCGCCTTAAGTACAAGAATAGAGACTCTTCTTACAGTCGGTGCTTTGAGCATTCCCTGTGAGACCAGAATTAGTTTCCGATACACCACTCCAGGTTCAATGTATTCCTTGGCCATTCACATTGACGATGAAACACAGAAATCGCATCAGAATGAAATATAAAAGGCAAACTGCCGCGTAAGTACAAGAATAGAGACTCTTCTTACACTAGGTGCTTTCAGCATTCCCTGTGAGACCAGTATTAGTTTCCGATACACCTCAGCAGGTTCAATGTATTCCTAGGACCTTCACATTGACGATGAAAGACAGAAATCGCATCGGAATGAAATACAAATGGCACAGTGTCGCCTTAAGTACAAGAATAGAGACTCTTCTTACAGTCGGTGCTTAGAGCATTCCCTGTGGGACCAGTATTAGTTTCCGTTACACCACTTCAGGTTCAATGTATTCCTAGGACCTTCACATTGACTATGAAACACAGAAATCGCATCGGAATTAAATACAAAAGGTACAATGTCGCCTTACGTACAAGAATAGAGACTCTTCTTGCAGTCAGTGCTTTGAGCATTCCCTGTGAGACCACAATTAGTTTCCGATACACCACTCCAGGTTCAATGTATTCCTTGGACCTTCACATTGACGATGAAACACAGAAATCGCATCGGAATGAAATACAAAAGGCAAACTGCCGCGTAAGTACAAGAACAAAGACTCTTCTTACAGTCGGTGCTTTCAGCATTCCCTGTGAGACCAGTATTAGTTTCCGATACACCTCAGCAGGTTCAATGTATTCCTAGGACCTTCACATTGACGATGAAACACAGATATCGCATCGGTTTTAAATACAAAAGGCACAATGTCGCCTTAAGTACAAGAACAGAGACTCTTCTTACAGTCGGTGCTTTGAGCATTCCCTGTGACACCAGTATAAGATTCCGATACACCTCAGCAGGTCCAATGTATTCCTAGGACCTTCACATTGACGATGAAACACAGAAATCGCATCGGAATTAAATACAAAAGGCGCAATGTCGCCTTAAGTACTAGAATAGAGACTCTTCTTACAGTCGGTGCTTTGAGCATTCCCTGTGGGACCAGTATTAGTTTCCGTTACACCACTGCAGGATCAATGTATTCCTAAGACCTTCACATTGACGATGAAACACAGAAATCGCATCGGAATTAAATACAAACGGCAAACTGCCGCGTAAGTACAAGAATAGAGACTCTTCTTACAGTCGGTGATTTGAGCATTCCCTGTGAGACCAGTATTAGTTTCTGATACACCACTGCAGGTTCAATGTATTACCTGGACCTTCACATTGACGATGAAACACAGAAATCGCATCGGAGTTAAATACAAAAGGCACAATGCCGCCTTAAGTACAAGATTAGAGACTCTTCTTACAGTCGGTGCTTTGAGCTTTCCCTGTGAGACCAGTATTAGTTTCTGATACACCACTGCAGGTTCAATGTATTCCTTGGACCTTCACATTGACGATGAAACACAGAAATCGCATCGGAATTAAATACAAACGGCAAACTGCCGCGTAAGTACAAAAATAGAGACTCTTCATACAGTCGGTACTTTCAGCATTCCCTGTGAGACCAGTATTAGTTTCCGATACACCTCAGCAGGTTCAATGTATTCCTAGGACCTTCACATTGACGATGAAACACAGAAATCGCATCGGAATTAAATACAAAAGGCACAGTGTCGCCTTAAGTACAAGAATAGAGACTCTTCTTACAGTCGGTGCTTAGAGCATTCCCTGTGGGACCAGTATTAGTTTCCGTTACACCACTTCAGGTTCAATGTATTCCTAGGACCTTCACATTGACGATGCAACACAGAAATTGCATCTGAATTAAATACAAAAGGCACAATGTCGCCTTAAGTACAAGAATAGAGACTCTTCTTGCAGCCGGTGCTTTGAGCATTCCCTGTAAGACCAGAATTAGTTTCCGATACACCACTCCAGGTTCAATGTATTCCTTGGACATTCACATTGACGATGAAACACAGAAATCGCATCGGAATGAAATATAAAAGGCCAACTGCCGCGTAAGTTCAAGAATAGAGACTCTTCTTACAGTCGGTGCTTTCAGCATTCCCTGTTAGACCACTATTAGTTTCCGATACACCTCAGCAGGTTCAATGTATTCCTCGGACCTTCACATTGACGATGAAACACAGAAATCGCATCGGAATGAAATACAAAAGGCAAACTGCTGCGTAAGTACAAGAATAGAGACTCTTCTTACAGTCGGTGCTTTCAGCATTCCCTGTGAGACCAGTATCAGTTTCCGAAACACCTCAGCAGGTTCAATGTATTCCTAGGACCTTCACATTGACGATGAATTACAGAAATCGCATCGCAATTAAATACAAAAGGCGCAATGCCGCCTTAAGTACAAGAATAGAGACTCTTCTTACATTCGGTGCTTTGAGCATTCCCTGTGAGACCAGAATTAGTCTCCGATACACCACTCCAGGTTCAATGTATTCCTTGGACATTCTCATTGACGATGAAACACAGAAATCGCATCGGAATGAAATATATAAGGCAAACTGCCGCGTAAGTACAAGAATAGAAACTCTTCTTACAGTCGGTGCTTTCAGCATTCCCTGTGAGACCAGTAATAGTTTCCAAAACACCTCAGCAGGTTCAATGTATTCCTAGGACCTTCACAATGACGATGAAACACGGAAATCGCATCGGAATTAAATACAAAAGGCACAATGTCGCCTTAAGTACAAGAATAGAGACTCTTCTTACAGTCGGTGCTTTGAGCATTCCCTGTGGGACCAGTATTAGTTTCCGTTACATCACTTCAGGTTCAATGTATTCCTAGGACCTTCACATTGACGATGAAACGCAGAAATCACATCGGAATTAAATACGAAAGGCACAATGTCGCCTTAAGTACAAGAATAGAGACTCTTCTTGCAGTCTTTGCTTTGAGCATTCCCTGTGAGACCAGAATTAGTTTCCGATACACCACTCCAGGTTCAATGTATTCCTTGGACCTTCACATTGACGATGAAACACAGAAATCGCATCGCAATGAAATACAAAAGGCAAACTGCCGCGTAAGTACAAGAATAGAGCCTCTTCTTACAGTCGGTGCTTTCAGCATTCCCTGTGAGACCAGTATTAGTTTCCGATACACCTCAGCAGGTTCAATGTATTCCTAGGACCTTCACATTGACGATGAAACACAGAAATCCCATCGCAATTAAATACAAAAGGCGCAATGCCGCCTTAAGTACAAGAATAGGGACTCTTCTTATAGTCGGTGCTTTGAGCATTCCCTGTGAGACCAGAATTAGTTTCCGATACACCACTCAAGGTTCAATGTATTCCTTGGACATTCACATTGACGATGAAACACAGAAATCGCATCGGAATGAAATATAAAAGGCAAACTGCCGCGTAAGTACAAGAATAGAGACTCTTCTTACAGTCGGTGCTTTCAGCATTCCCTGTGAGACCAGTATTAGTTTCCGATACACCTCAGCAGGTTCAATGTATTCCTAGGACCTTCACATTGACGATGAAACACAGAAATCGCATCGGAATTAAATACAAAAGGCACAATGTCGCCTTAAGTACAAGAATAGAGACTCTTCTTACAGTCGGTGCTTTGAGCATTCCCTGTGGGACCAGTATTAGATTCCGTTACACCACTTCAGGTTCAATGTATTCCTAGGACCTTCACATTGACGATGAAACACAGAAATCGCATCGGAATCAAATACAAAAGGCACAATGTCGCCTTAAGTACAAGAATAGAGACTCTTCTTGCAGTCGGTGCTTTGAACATTCCCTGTGAGACCAGAATTAGTTTCCGATACACCACTCCAGGTTCAATGTATTCCTTGGACATTCACATTGACGATGAAACACAGAAATCGCATCGGAATGAAATACAAAAGGCAAACTGCCGCGTAAGTACAAGAATAGAGACTCTTCTTACAGTCGGTGTTTCAGCATTCCCTGTGAGACCAGTAATAATTTCCGATACACCTCAGCAGGTTCAATGTATTCCTAGGACCTTGACATTGACGATGAAACACAGAAATCGCATCGCAATTAAATACAAAAGGCGCAATGCCGCCTTAAGTACAAGAATAGAGACTCTTCTTACAGTCGGTGCTTTGAGCATTCCCTGTGAGACCAGAATTAGTTTCCGATACAGCACTCCAGGTTCAATGTATTCCTTGGACATTCACATTGACGATGAAACACAGAAACTCCATCTGAATTAAATACAAAAGGCACAATGTCGCCTTAAGTACAAGAATAGAGAATCTTCTTACACTCGGTGCTTTGAGCATTCCCTATGAGACCAGTATTAGTTTCCGATACACCACTGCAGGTTCAACGTATTCCTTGGACCTTCACATTGAAGATGAAACACAGAAATCGCATCGGAATGAAATACAAAAGGCAAACTGCCGCGTAAGTACAAGAATAGAGACTCTTCTTACAGTCGGTGTTTTCAGCATTCCCTGTGAGACCAGTATTAGTTTCCGATACACCTGAGCAGGTTCAATGTATTCCTAGGACCTTCACATTGACGATGAAACACAGAAATCGCATCGGAATTAAATACAAAAGGCACAATGTCGCCTTAAGTACAAGAATAGAGACTCTTCTTAGAGTCGGTGCTTTGAGCATTCCCTGTGGGACCAGTATTAGTTTGTGTTACACCACTTCAGGTTCAATGTATTCCTAGGACCTTCACATTGACGATGAAACACAGAAATCGCTTCGGAATTAAATACAAAAGGTACAATGTCGCCTTAAGTACAAGAATAGAGACTCTTCTTGCAGTCGGTGCTTTGAGCATTCCCTGTGAGACCAGAATTAGTTTCCGATACACCACTCCAGGTTCAATGTATTCCTTGGACCTTCACATTGACGATGAAACAAAGAAATCGCCACGGAATGAAATACAAAAGGCAAACTGCCACGTAAGTACAAGATTAGAGACTCTTCTTACAGTCGGTGCTTTCAGCATTCCCTGTGAGACCAGTATTAGTTTCCGATACACCTCAGCAGGTTCAATGTATTTTTAGGACCTTCACATTGACGATGAAACACAGAAATCGCATGGCAATTAAACACAAAAGGCGCAATGCCGCCTTAAGTACAAGAATAGAGACTCTTCTTACAGTCGGTGCTTTGAGCATTCCCTGTGAGACCAGAATTAGTTTCCGATACACCACTCCAGGTTCAATGTATTCCTTGGCCATTCACATTGACGATGAAACACAGAAATCGCATCAGAATGAAATATAAAAGGCAAACTGCCGCGTAAGTACAAGAATAGAGACTCTTCTTACACTAGGTGCTTTCAGCATTCCCTGTGAGACCAGTATTAGTTTCCGATACACCTCAGCAGGTTCAATGTATTCCTAGGACCTTCACATTGACGATGAAAGACAGAAATCGCATCGGAATGAAATACAAATGGCACAGTGTCGCCTTAAGTACAAGAATAGAGACTCTTCTTACAGTCGGTGCTTAGAGCATTCCCTGTGGGACCAGTATTAGTTTCCGTTACACCACTTCAGGTTCAATGTATTCCTAGGACCTTCACATTGACTATGAAACACAGAAATCGCATCGGAATTAAATACAAAAGGTACAATGTCGCCTTACGTACAAGAATAGAGACTCTTCTTGCAGTCAGTGCTTTGAGCATTCCCTGTGAGACCACAATTAGTTTCCGATACACCACTCCAGGTTCAATGTATTCCTTGGACCTTCACATTGACGATGAAACACAGAAATCGCATCGGAATGAAATACAAAAGGCAAACTGCCGCGTAAGTACAAGAACAAAGACTCTTCTTACAGTCGGTGCTTTCAGCATTCCCTGTGAGACCAGTATTAGTTTCCGATACACCTCAGCAGGTTCAATGTATTCCTAGGACCTTCACATTGACGATGAAACACAGATATCGCATCGGTTTTAAATACAAAAGGCACAATGTCGCCTTAAGTACAAGAACAGAGACTCTTCTTACAGTCGGTGCTTTGAGCATTCCCTGTGACACCAGTATAAGATTCCGATACACCTCAGCAGGTCCAATGTATTCCTAGGACCTTCACATTGACGATGAAACACAGAAATCGCATCGGAATTAAATACAAAAGGCGCAATGTCGCCTTAAGTACTAGAATAGAGACTCTTCTTACAGTCGGTGCTTTGAGCATTCCCTGTGGGACCAGTATTAGTTTCCGTTACACCACTGCAGGATCAATGTATTCCTAAGACCTTCACATTGACGATGAAACACAGAAATCGCATCGGAATTAAATACAAACGGCAAACTGCCGCGTAAGTACAAGAATAGAGACTCTTCTTACAGTCGGTGATTTGAGCATTCCCTGTGAGACCAGTATTAGTTTCTGATACACCACTGCAGGTTCAATGTATTACCTGGACCTTCACATTGACGATGAAACACAGAAATCGCATCGGAGTTAAATACAAAAGGCACAATGCCGCCTTAAGTACAAGATTAGAGACTCTTCTTACAGTCGGTGCTTTGAGCTTTCCCTGTGAGACCAGTATTAGTTTCTGATACACCACTGCAGGTTCAATGTATTCCTTGGACCTTCACATTGACGATGAAACACAGAAATCGCATCGGAATTAAATACAAACGGCAAACTGCCGCGTAAGTACAAAAATAGAGACTCTTCATACAGTCGGTACTTTCAGCATTCCCTGTGAGACCAGTATTAGTTTCCGATACACCTCAGCAGGTTCAATGTATTCCTAGGACCTTCACATTGACGATGAAACACAGAAATCGCATCGGAATTAAATACAAAAGGCACAATGTCGCCTTAAGTACAAGAATAGGGACTGTTCTTACAGGCGGTGCTTTGAGCGTTCCCTGTTAGACCAGAATTAGTTTCCGATACACCACTCCAGGTTCAATGTATTCCTTGGACATTCACATTGACGATGAAACACAGAAATCGCATTGGACTGAAATACAAAAGGCAAACTGCCGCGTAAGTACAAGAATAGAGACCCTTCTTACAGTCGGTGCTTTCAGCATTCCCTGTGAGACCAGTATTAGTTTCCGATACACCTCAACAGGTTCAATGTATTCCTAGTACCTCACATTGACGATGAAACACAGAAATCGCATCGGAATTAAATACAAAAGGCACAATGTCGCCTTAAGTACTAGAATAGAGACTCTTCTTACAGTCGGTGCTTTGAGCATTCCCTGTGGGACCAGTATTAGTTTCCGTTACACCACTGCAGGATCAATGTATTCCTAAGACCTTCACATTGACGATGAAACACAGAAATCGCATCGGAATTAAATACAAAAGGCACAATGTCGCCTTAAGTACAAGAATAGAGACTCTTCTTACAGTCGGTGCTTTCAGCATTCCCTGTGAGACCAGTATTAGTTTCCGATACACCTCAGCCGGTTCAATGTATTCCTAGGACCTTCACATTGACGATGAAACACAGAAATGGCATCGCAATTAAATACAAAAGGCGCAATGCCGCCTTAAGTACAAGAATATAGACTCTTCTTACAGTCGGTGCTTTGAGCATTCCCAGTGAGACCGGAATTAGTTTCCGATACACCACTCCAGGTTCAATGTATTCCTTGGACCTTCACATTGACGATGAAACACAGAAATCGCATCGGAATGAAATTCAAAAGGCAAACTGCCGCGTAAGTACAAGAATAGAGACTCTTCTTACAGTCGGTGCTTTCAGCATTCCCTGTGAGACCAGTATTAGTTTCCGATACACCTCAGCAGGTTCAATGTATTCCAAGGACCTTCACATTGACGATGAATCACAGAAATCGCATCGGATTTAAATACAAAAAGCGCAATGCTGCCTTAAGTGCAAGAATTGAGACTCTTCTTACAGTCGGTGCTTTGAGCATTCCCTGTGAGACCAGAATTAGTATCCGATACACCACTCCAGGTTCAATATATTCCTTGGACCTTCACATTGACGATGAAACACAGATATCGCATCGGAATGAAATACAAAAGGCAAACTGCCGCGTAAGTACAAGAATAGAGACTCTTCTTACAGTCGGTGCTTTCAGCATTCCCTGTGAGTAGAGTATTAGTTTCCGATACACCTCAACAGGTTCAATGTATTCCTAGGACCTTCACATTGACGATGAAACACAGAAATCGCATCGGAATTAAATACAAAAGGCACAATGTCGCCTTAAGTACAAGAATAGAGACTCTTCTTACAGTCGGTGCTTTGAGCATTCCCTGTGGGACCAGTATTAGTTTCCGTTACACCACTGCAGGTTCAATGTATTCCTAGGACCTTCACATTGACGATGAAACACAGAAATCGCATCGGAATGAAATACAAAAGGCACAATGTCGCCTTAAGTACAAGAATAGAGACTCTTCTTACAGTCGGTGTTTTTAGCATTCCCTGTGAGACCAGTATTAGTTTCCGATACACCTCAGCAGGTTCAATGTATTCCTAGCACCTTCACATTGACGATGAAACACAGAAATTGCATCGCAATTAAATACAAAAGGCACAATGTCGCCTTAAGTACAAGAACAGAGACTCATCTTGCAGTCGGTGCTTTGAGCATTCCCTGTGAGACCAGAATTAGTTTCCGATACACCACTCCAGGTTCAATGTCTTCCTTGGACCTTCACATTTACGATGAAACACAGAAATCGCATCGGAATGAAATACAAAAGGCAAACTGCCGCGTAAGTAGAAGAATAGAGACTCTTCTTACAGTCGGTGCTTTCAGCATTCCCTGTGAGACCAGTATTAGTTTCCGATACACCTCAGGAGGTTCAATGTATTCCTAGGACCTTCACATTGTCGATGAAACACAGAAATCGCATCGGAATTAAATACAAAAGGCGCAATGCCGCCTTAAGTACAAGAATTGAGACTCTTCTTACAGTCGGTGCTTTGAGCATTCCCTGTGAGACCAGAATTAGTTTCCGATACACCACTCCAGGTTCAATGTATTCCTTGGACCTTCACATTGACGATGAAACACAGAAATCGCATCGGAATGAAATACAAAAGGCAAACTGCCGCGTAAGTACAAGAATAGAGACTCTTCTTACAGTCGGTGAATTCAGCATTCCCTGTGAGTCCAGTATTAGTTTCCGATACACCTCCACAGGTTCAATGTATTCCTAGGACCTTCACATTGACGATGAAACACGGAAATCGCATCGGAATTAAATACAAAAGGCACAATGTCGCCTTAAGTACAAGTATAGAGACTCTTCTTACAGTCGGTGCTTTGAGCATTCCCTGTGGGACCAGTATTAGTTTCCGTTACACCACTGCAGGTTCAATGTATTCCTAGGACCTTCACATTGACGATGAAACACAGAAATCGCATCGGAATGAAATACAAAAGGCTCAATGTCGCCTTAAGTACAAGAATAGAGACTCTTCTTACAGTCGGTGTTTTTAGCAATCCCTGTGAGACCAGTATTAGTTTCCGATACACCTCAGCAGGTTCAATGTATTCCTAGAACCTTCACATTGACGATGAAACACAGAAATCGCATCGCAATTAAATACAAAAGGCGCAATGCCGCCTTAAATACAAGAATAGAGACTTTTCTTACAGTCGGTGTTTTGAGCATTCCCAGTGAGACCGGAATTAGTTTCCGATACACCACTCCAGGTTCAATGTATTCCTTGGACCTTCACATTGACGATGAAACACAGAAATCGCATCGGAATGAAATACAAAAGGCAAACTGCCGCGTAAGTACAAGAATAGAGACTCTTCTTACAGTCGTTGCTTTCAGCATTCCCTGTGAGACCAGTATTAGTTTCCGATACACCTCAGCAGGTTCAATGTATTCCTAGGACCTTCACGTTGACAATGAATCACAGATATCGCATCTGAATTAAATACAAAAAGCGCAATGTTGCCTTAAGTACAAGAATAGAGACTCTTCTTACAGTCGGTGCTTTGATCATTCCCTGTGAGACCAGAATTAGTTTCCGATACACCACTACAGGTTCAATGTATTCCTTGGACATTCACATTGACGATGAAACACAGAAATCGCATCGGAATGAAATACAAAAGGCAAACTGCCGCGTAAGTACAAGAATAGAGACTCTTCTTACAGTCGGTGCTTTCAGCATTCCCTGTGAGACCAGAATTAGTTTCCGATACACCTCAGCAGGTTCAATGTATTCCTAGGACCTTCACATTGACGATGAAACACAGAAATTGCATCGTAATTAAATACTAAAGGCGCAATGCCGCCTTAAGTACAAGAATAGATACTCTTCTTACAGTCGGTGCATTGAGCATTCCCTGTGAGACCAGTATTAGTTTCTGATACACCACTGCAGGTTCAATGTATAATTTGGACCTTCACATTGACGATGAAACACAGAATTCGCATCGGAATTAAATACAAAAGTCGCAATGCCGCCTTAAGTACAAGAATAGATACTCTTCTTTCAGTCGATGCTTTGAGCATTCCCTTTGAGACCAGTATTAGTTTCTGATACACCACTTCAGGTTTAATGTATTCCTTGGACATTCACATTGACGATGAAACACAGAAATTGCATCAGAGTTAAATACAAAAGGCACAATGCCGTCTTAAGTACAAGAATAGAGACTCTTCTTGTAGTCGGTGCTATGAGCATACCCTGTGAGACCACTATTAGTTTCCGATACACCACTGCAGGTTCAATGTTTTCCTTGGACCTTCACATTGACGATGAAACACAGAAATCGCATCGGAATTAAATACAAAAGGCGCAATGCCGCCTTAAGTACAAGAATAGAGACTCTTCTTACAGTCGGTGCTTTGAGCATTCCCTGTGAGACCAGTATTAGATTCCGATACACCACAGCAAGTTCAATGTATTCCTTGGACCTTCATATTGACGATGAAACACAGAAATCGCATCGGAATTAATTACAAAAGGCACAATGATGTCATAAGTACAAGAATAGAGACTCTTCTTACAGTCGGTGCTTTGAGCATTCTCTGTGAGACCAGTATTAGTTTCCGATACACCACTCCAGATTCAATGTATTCCTTGGACCATCACATTGACGATGAAACACAGAAATCGCATCGGAATGAAATACAAAAGGCAAACTGCCGCGTAAGTATAAGAATAGAGACTCTTCTTACAGTCGGTGCATTCAGCATTCCCTGTGAGACCAGTATTAGTTTCCGATACACCTCAGCAGGTTCAATGTATTCCTAGGACCTTCACATTGACGATGAAACACAGAAATCGCATCGGAATTAAATACAAAAGGCACAATGTCGCCTTAAGTACAAGAATAGAGACTCTTCTTACAGTCGGTGCTTTGAGCATTCCCTGTGAGACCAGTATTAGTTTCCGATACAACACTGCAGGTTCAATGTATTCCTTGGACCTTCACATTGACGATGAAACACAGAAATCGCATCGGAATTAAATACAAAAGGCACAGTGCCGCATTAAGTACAAGAATAGAGACTCTTCTTACAGTCGGTGCTTTGAGCAATCCCTGTGAGAATAGAATTAATTTCCGATACACCACTCCAGGTTCAATGTATTCCTTGGACCTTCACATTGACGATGAAACACAGAAATCGCATCGGAATGAAATACAAAATGCAAACTGCCGCGTAAGTACAAGAATAGAGACTCTTCTTACAGTCGGTGCTTTCAGCATTCCCTGTGAGACCAGTATTAGTTTCCGATACATCTCAGAAGGTTCAATGTGTTACTAGGAACTTCACATTGACGATGAAACACAGAAATCGCATCGGAATTAAATACATAAGGCACAATGTCGCCTTAAGTACAAGAATAGAGACTCTTCTTACAGTCGGTGCTTTGAGCATTCCCTGTGAGACCAGTATTAGTTTCCGATACACCACTGCAGGTTCAATGTATTCCTGGGACCCTCACATTGACGATGAAACACAGAAATCGCATCGGAATGAAATACAAAAGGCAAACTGCCGCGTAAGTACAAGAATAGAGTCTCTTCTTATAGTCGGTGCTTTCAGCATTCCATGTGAGACCAGTATTAGTTTCCGATACACCTCAGCAGGTTCAATGTATTCCTAGGACCTTCACATTGACGATGAAACACAGAAATCGCATCGGAATTATATACAAAAGGCGCAATGCCGCCTTAAGTACAAGAATAGAGACTCTTCTTACATTCGGTGCTTTGAGCATTCCCTGTGAGACCAGATTTAGTTTCCGATACACCACTCCAGGTTCAATGTATTCCTTGGACATTCACATTGACGATGAAACACAGAAATCGCATCGGAATGAAATACAAAAGGCAAACTGCCGCGTAAGTACAAGAATAGAGACTCTTCTTACAGTCGGTGCTTTCAGCATTCCCTGTGAGACCTGTATTAGTTTCCGATACACCTCAGCAGGTTCAATGTATTCCTGGGACCTTCACATTGACGATGAAACACAGAAATCGCATCGGAATTAAATACAAAAGGCACAATGTCGCCTTAAGTACAAGAATAGAGACTCTTCTTACAGTCGGTGCTTTGAGCATTCCCTGTGGGACCAGTATTAGTTTCCGTTACACCACTGCAGGTTCAATGTATTCCTAGGACCATCACATTGACGACGAAACACAGAAATTGCATCGGAATTAAATACAAAAGGCACAATGTCGCCTTAAGCACAAGAATAGAAACTCTTCTTGCAGTCGTTGCTTTGAGCATTCCCTGTGAGACCAGAATTAGTTTCCGATACACCACTCCAGGTTCAATGTATTCCTTGGACCTTCACATTTACGATGAAACACAGAAATCGTATCCGAATGAAATACAAAAGGCAAACTGCCGCGTAAGTACAAGAATAGAGACTCGTCTTACAGTCGGTGCTTTCAGCATTCCCTGTGAGACCAGTATTAGTTTCCGATACACCTCAGCAGGTTCAATGTATTCCTAGGACCAACACATTGACGATGAAACACAGAAATCGCATCGGAATTAAATACAAAAGGCGCAATGCCGCCTTAAGTACAAGAATTGAGACTCTTCTTACAGTCGGTGCTTTGAGCATTCCCTGTGAGACCAGAATTTGTTTCCGATATACCACTCCAGGTTCAATGTATTCCTTGGACCTTCACATTGACGATGAAACACAGAAATCGCATCGGAATGAAATACAAAAGGCAAACTGTCGCGTAAGTACAAGAATAGAGACTCTTCTGACAGTCAGTGCTTTCAGCATTCCCTGTGAGACCAGTATTAGTTTCCGATACACCTCAGCAGGTTCAATGTATTCCTAGGACCTTCACATTGACGATGAAACACAGAAATCGCATCGGAATGAAATACAAAAGGCTCAATGTCGCCTTAAGTACAAGAATAGAGACTCTTCTTACAGTCGGTGTTTTTAGCAATCCCTGTGAGACCAGTATTAGTTTCCGATACACCTCAGCAGGTTCAATGTATTCCTAGAACCTTCACATTGACGATGAAACACAGAAATCGCATCGCAATTAAATACAAAAGGCGCAATGCCGCCTTAAATACAAGAATAGAGACTTTTCTTACAGTCGGTGTTTTGAGCATTCCCAGTGAGACCGGAATTAGTTTCCGATACACCACTCCAGGTTCAATGTATTCCTTGGACCTTCACATTGACGATGAAACACAGAAATCGCATCGGAATGAAATACAAAAGGCAAACTGCCGCGTAAGTACAAGAATAGAGACTCTTCTTACAGTCGTTGCTTTCAGCATTCCCTGTGAGACCAGTATTAGTTTCCGATACACCTCAGCAGGTTCAATGTATTCCTAGGACCTTCACGTTGACAATGAATCACAGATATCGCATCTGAATTAAATACAAAAAGCGCAATGTTGCCTTAAGTACAAGAATAGAGACTCTTCTTACAGTCGGTGCTTTGATCATTCCCTGTGAGACCAGAATTAGTTTCCGATACACCACTACAGGTTCAATGTATTCCTTGGACATTCACATTGACGATGAAACACAGAAATCGCATCGGAATGAAATACAAAAGGCAAACTGCCGCGTAAGTACAAGAATAGAGACTCTTCTTACAGTCGGTGCTTTCAGCATTCCCTGTGAGACCAGAATTAGTTTCCGATACACCTCAGCAGGTTCAATGTATTCCTAGGACCTTCACATTGACGATGAAACACAGAAATTGCATCGGAATTAAATACAAAAGGCACAATGGCGTCTTAAGTACAAGAATAGAGACTCTTCTTACATTCGGTGCTTTCAGCATTCCTTGTGAGACCAGTATTAGTTCCCGATACACCACTGCAGGTTCAATGTATTGCTTGGACCTTCACATTCACGATGAAACACAGAAATCGCATCGGAGTTTAATACAAAAGGCACAATGCCGCCTTAAGTACAAGAAGAGAGACTCTTCTTACGGTCGATGCTTTGAGCAGTCCCTATGAGACCAGTATTAGTTTCGGATAAACCACTGCAGGTTCAATGTATTCCTTGGACCTTCACATTGACGTTGAAACACAGAAATCGCATCGTAATTAAATACTAAAGGCGCAATGCCGCCTTAAGTACAAGAATAGAGACTCTTCTTACAGTCGGTGCATTGAGCATTCCCTGTGAGACCAGTATTAGTTTCTGATACACCACTGCAGGTTCAATGTATTATTTGGACCTTCACATTGACGATGAATCACAGAAATCGCATCGGAATTAATTACAAAAGGCACAATGATGTCATAAGTACAAGAATAGAGACTCTTCTTACAGTCGGTGCTTTGAGCATTCTCTGTGAGACCAGTATTAGTTTCCGATACACCACTGCAGGTTCAATGTATTCCTTGGACCATCACATTGACGATGAAACACAGAAATCGCATCGGAATTAAATACAAAAGGTGCAATGCCGCCTTAAGTACAAGAATAGAGACTCTTCTTACAGTCGGTGCTTTGAGCATTCCCTGTGAGACCAGTATTAGTTTCCGATACTCCACTGCAGATTCAATGTATTCCTTGGACCTTCCCATTGACGATGAAACACAGAATTCGCATCGGAATTAAATACAAAAGTCGCAATGCCGCCTTAAGTACAAGAATAGATACTCTTCTTTCAGTCGATGCTTTGAGCATTCCCTTTGAGACCAGTATTAGTTTCTGATACACCACTTCAGGTTTAATGTATTCCTTGGACATTCACATTGACGATGAAACACAGAAATTGCATCAGAGTTAAATACAAAAGGCACAATGCCGTCTTAAGTACAAGAATAGAGACTCTTCTTGTAGTCGGTGCTATGAGCATACCCTGTGAGACCACTATTAGTTTCCGATACACCACTGCAGGTTCAATGTTTTCCTTGGACCTTCACATTGACGATGAAACACAGAAATCGCATCGGAATTAAATACAAAAGGCGCAATGCCGCCTTAAGTACAAGAATAGAGACTCTTCTTACAGTCGGTGCTTTGAGCATTCCCTGTGAGACCAGTATTAGATTCCGATACACCACAGCAAGTTCAATGTATTCCTTGGACCTTCATATTGACGATGAAACACAGAAATCGCATCGGAATTAATTACAAAAGGCACAATGATGTCATAAGTACAAGAATAGAGACTCTTCTTACAGTCGGTGCTTTGAGCATTCTCTGTGAGACCAGTATTAGTTTCCGATACACCACTCCAGATTCAATGTATTCCTTGGACCATCACATTGACGATGAAACACAGAAATCGCATCGGAATGAAATACAAAAGGCAAACTGCCGCGTAAGTATAAGAATAGAGACTCTTCTTACAGTCGGTGCATTCAGCATTCCCTGTGAGACCAGTATTAGTTTCCGATACACCTCAGCAGGTTCAATGTATTCCTAGGACCTTCACATTGACGATGAAACACAGAAATCGCATCGGAATTAAATACAAAAGGCACAATGTCGCCTTAAGTACAAGAATAGAGACTCTTCTTACAGTCGGTGCTTTGAGCATTCCCTGTGAGACCAGTATTAGTTTCCGATACAACACTGCAGGTTCAATGTATTCCTTGGACCTTCACATTGACGATGAAACACAGAAATCGCATCGGAATTAAATACAAAAGGCACAGTGCCGCATTAAGTACAAGAATAGAGACTCTTCTTACAGTCGGTGCTTTGAGCATTCCCTGTGAGAATAGAATTAATTTCCGATACACCACTCCAGGTTCAATGTATTCCTTGGACCTTCACATTGACGATGAAACACAGAAATCGCATCGGAATGAAATACAAAATGCAAACTGCCGCGTAAGTACAAGAATAGAGACTCTTCTTACAGTCGGTGCTTTCAGCATTCCCTGTGAGACCAGTATTAGTTTCCGATACATCTCAGAAGGTTCAATGTGTTACTAGGAACTTCACATTGACGATGAAACACAGAAATCGCATCGGAATTAAATACATAAGGCACAATGTCGCCTTAAGTACAAGAATAGAGACTCTTCTTACAGTCGGTGCTTTGAGCATTCCCTGTGAGACCAGTATTAGTTTCCGATACACCACTGCAGGTTCAATGTATTCCTGGGACCTTCACATTGACGATGAAACACAGAAATCGCATCGGAATGAAATACAAAAGGCAAACTGCCGCGTAAGTACAAGAATAGAGTCTCTTCTTATAGTCGGTGCTTTCAGCATTCCATGTGAGACCAGTATTAGTTTCCGATACACCTCAGCAGGTTCAATGTATTCCTAGGACCTTCACATTGACGATGAAACACAGAAATCGCATCGGAATTATATACAAAAGGCGCAATGCCGCCTTAAGTACAAGAATAGAGACTCTTCTTACATTCGGTGCTTTGAGCATTCCCTGTGAGACCAGATTTAGTTTCCGATACACCACTCCAGGTTCAATGTATTCCTAGGACCATCACATTGACGACGAAACACAGAAATCGCATCGGAATTAAATACAAAAGGCACAATGTCGCCTTAAGCACAAGAATAGAAACTCTTCTTGCAGTCGTTGCTTTGAGCATTCCCTGTGAGACCAGAATTAGTTTCCGATACAGCACTCCAGGTTCAATGTATTCCTTGGACCTTCACATTTACGATGAAACACAGAAATCGTATCCGAATGAAATACAAAAGGCAAACTGCCGCGTAAGTACAAGAATAGAGACTCGTCTTACAGTCGGTGCTTTCAGCATTCCCTGTGAGACCAGTATTAGTTTCCGATACACCTCAGCAGGTTCAATGTATTCCTAGGACCAACACATTGACGATGAAACACAGAAATCGCATCGGAATTAAATACAAAAGGCGCAATGCCGCCTTAAGTACAAGAATTGAGACTCTTCTTACAGTCGGTGCTTTGAGCATTCCCTGTGAGACCAGAATTTGTTTCCGATATACCACTCCAGGTTCAATGTATTCCTTGGACCTTCACATTGACGATGAAACACAGAAATCGCATCGGAATGAAATACAAAAGGCAAACTGTCGCGTAAGTACAAGAATAGAGACTCTTCTGACAGTCAGTGCTTTCAGCATTCCCTGTGAGACCAGTATTAGTTTCCGATACACCTCAGCAGGTTCAATGTATTCCTAGGACCTTCACATTGACGCTGAATCACAGAAATCGCATCGGAATTATATACAAAAAGCGCAATGCTGCCTTAAGTACAAGAATGGAGACGCTTCTTTCAGTCGGTGCTTTGAGCATTCCCTGTGAGACCAGAATTAGTTTCCGATACACCACTACAGGTTCAACGTATTCCTTGGACATTCACATTGACGATGAAACACAGATATCGCATCGGAATGAAATACAAAAGGCAAACTGCCGCGTAAGTACAAGAATAGAGACTCTTCTTACAGTCGGTGCTTTCAACATTCCCTGTGAGACCAGAGTTAGTTTCCGATACACCTCAGCAGGTTCAATGTATTCCTAGGACCTTCACATTGACGATGAAACACAGAAATCGCATCGGAATTAAATACAAAAGGCACAATGCCGTCTTAAGTACAAGAATAGATACTCTTCTTACAGTCGGTGCTTTCAGCATTCCCTGTGAGACCAGAATTAGTTTCCGATACACCTCAGCAGGTTCAATGTATTCCTAGGACCTTCACATTGACGATGAAGCACAGAAATTGCATCGGAATTAAATACAAAAGGCACAATGGCGTCTTAAGTACAAGAATAGAGACTCTTCTTACATTCGGTGCTTTCAGCATTCCCTGTGAGACCAGTATTAGTTCCCGATACACCACTGCAGGTTCAATGTATTCCTTGGACCATCACATTGACGATGAAACACAGAAATCGCATCGGAATGAAATACAAAAGGCAAACTGCCGCGTAAGTATAAGAATAGAGACTCTTCTTACAGTCGGTGCATTCAGCATTCCCTGTGAGACCAGTATTAGTTTCCGATACACCTCAGCAGGTTCAATGTATTCCTAGGACCTTCACATTGACGATGAAACACAGAAATCGCATCGGAATTAAATACAAAAGGCACAATGTCGCCTTAAGTACAAGAATAGAGACTCTTCTTACAGTCGGTGCTTTGAGCATTCCCTGTGAGACCAGTATTAGTTTCCGATACAACACTGCCGGTTCAATGTATTCCTTGGACCTTCACATTGACGATGAAACACAGAAATCGCATCGGAATTAAATACAAAAGGCACAGTGCCGCATTAAGTACAAGAATAGAGACTCTTCTTACAGTCGGTGCTTTGAGCATTCCCTGTGAGAATAGAATTAATTTCCGATACACCACTCCAGGTTCAATGTATTCCTTGGACCTTCACATTGACGATGAAACACAGAAATCGCATCGGAATGAAATACAAAATGCAAACTGCCGCGTAAGTACAAGTATAGAGACTCTTCTTACAGTCGGTGCTTTCAGCATTCCCTGTGAGACCAGTATTAGTTTCCGATACATCTCAGAAGGTTCAATGTGTTACTAGGACCTTCACATTGACGATGAAACACAGAAATCGCATCGGAATTAAATACATAAGGCACAATGTCGCCTTAAGTACAAGAATAGAGACTCTTCTTACAGTCGGTGCTTTGAGCATTCCCTGTGAGACCAGTATTAGTTTCCGATACACCACTGCAGGTTCAATGTATTCCTGGGACCTTCACATTGACGATGAAACACAGAAATCGCATCGGAATGAAATACAAAAGGCAAACTGCCGCGTAAGTACAAGTATAGAGTCTCTTCTTACAGTCGGTGCTTTCAGCATTCCATGTGAGACCAGTATTAGTTTCCGATACACCTCAGCAGGTTCAATGTATTCCTAGGACCTTCACATTGACGATGAAACACAGATATCGCATCGGAATTATATACAAAAGGCGCAATGCCGCCTTAAGTACAAGAATAGAGACTCTTCTTACATTCGGTGCTTTGAGCATTCCCTGTGAGACCAGATTTAGTTTCCGATACACCACTCCAGGTTCAATGTATTCCTTGGACATTCACATTGACGATGAAACACAGAAATCGCATCGGAATGAAATACAAAAGGCAAACTGCCGCGTTAGTACAAGAATAGAGACTCTTCTTACAGTCGGTGCTTTCAGCATTCCCTGTGAGACCAGTATTAGTTTCCGATACACCTCAGCAGGTTCAATGTATTCCTGGGACCTTCACATTGACGATGAAACACACAAATCGCATCGGAATTAAATACAAAAGGCACAATGTCGCCTTAAGTACAAGAATAGAGACTCTTCTTACAGTCGGTGCTTTGAGCATTCCCTGTGGGACCAGTATTAGTTTCCGTTACACCACTGCAGGTTCAATGTATTCCTAGGACCTTCACATTGACGACGAAACACAGAAATCGCATCGGAATTAAATACAAAAGGCACAATGTCGCCTTAAGCACAAGAATAGAGACTCTTCTTGCAGTCGTTGCTTTGAGCATTCCCTGTGAGACCAGAATTAGATTCCGATACACCACTCCAGGTTCAATGTATTCCTTGGACCTTCAAATTTACGATGAAACACAGAAATCGTATCCGAATGAAATACAAAAGGCAAACTGCCGCGTAAGTACAAGATTAAAAGACTCGTCTTACAGTCGGTGCTTTCAGCATTCCCTGTGAGACCAGTATTAGTTTCCGATACACCTCAGCAGGTTCAATGTATTCCTAGGACCAACACATTGACGATGAAACACAGAAATCGCATCGGAATTAAATACAAAAGGCGCAATGCCGCCTTAAGTACAAGAATTGAGACTCTTCTTACAGTCGGTGCTTTGAGCATTCCCTGTGAGACCAGAATTTGTTTCCGATATACCACTCCAGGTTCAATGTATTCCTTGGACCTTCACATTGACGATGAAACACAGAAATCGCATCGGAATGAAATACAAAAGGCAAACTGTCGCGTAAGTACAAGAATAGAGACTCTTCTGACAGTCAGTGCTTTCAGCATTCCCTGTGAGACCAGTATTAGTTTCCGATACACCTCAGCAGGTTCAATGTATTCCTAGGACCTTCACATTGACGATGAATCACAGAAATCGCATCGGAATTATATACAAAAAGCGCAATGTTGCCTTAAGTACAAGAATGGAGACGCTTCTTTCAGTCGGTGCTTTGAGCATTCCCTGTGAGACCAGAATTAGTTTCCGATACACCACTACAGGTTCAATGTATTCCTTGGACATTCACATTGACGATGAAACACAGATATCGCATCGGAATGAAATACAAAAGGCAAACTGCCGCGTAAGTACAAGAATAGAGACTCTTCTTACAGTCGGTGCTTTCAACGTTCCCTGTGAGACCAGAGTTAGTTTCCGATACACCTCAGCAGGTTCAATGTATTCCTAGGACCTTCACATTGACGCTGAAACACAGAAATCGCATCGGAATTAAATACAAAAGGCACAATGCCGTCTTAAGTACAAGAATAGATACTCTTCTTACAGTCGGTGCTTTCAGCATTCCCTGTGAGACCAGAATTAGTTTCCGATACACCTCAGCAGGTTCAATGTATTCCTAGGACCTTCACATTGACGATGAAACACAGAAATTGCATCGGAATTAAATACAAAAGGCACAATGGCGTCTTAAGTACAAGAATAGAGACTCTTCTTACATTCGGTGCTTTCAGCATTCCCTGTGAGACCAGTATTAGTTCCCGATACACCACTGCAGGTTCAATGTATTGCTTGGACCTTCACGTTCACGATGAAACACAGAAATCGCATCGGAGTTAAATACAAAAGGCACAATGCCGCCTTAAGTACAAGAATAGAGACTCTTCTTACAGTCGATGCTTTGAGCAGTCCCTTTCAGACCAGTATTAGTTTCCGATAAACCACTGCAGGTTCAATGTATTCCTTGGACCTTCACATTGACGTTGAAACACAGAAATCGCATCGGAATTAAATACAAAAGGCGCAATGCCGCCTTAAGTACAAGAACAGAGACTCTTCTTACAGTCGGTGCATTGAGCATTCCCTGTGAGACCAGTATTAGTTTCTGATACACCACTGCAGGTTCAATGTATTCCTTGGACCTTCACATTGACGATAAATCACAGAAATCGCATCGGAATTAATTACAAAAGGCACATTGATGTCATAAGTACAACAATAGAGACTCTTCTTACAGTCGGTGCTTTGAGCATTCCCTATGAGACCAGTATTAGTTTCTGATACACCACTTCAGGTTTAATGTATTCCTTGGACCTTCACATTGACGATGAAACACAGAAATTGCATCAGAGTTAAATACAAAGGGCACAATGCCGTCTTAAGTACAAGAATAGAGACTCTTCTTACATTCGGTGCTTTGAGCATTCCCTGTGAGACCAGATTTAGTTTCCGATACACCACTCCAGGTTCAATGTATTCCTTGGACATTCACATTGACGATGAAACACAGAAATCGCATCGGAATGAAATACAAAAGGCAAACTGCCGCGTTAGTACAAGAATAGAGACTCTTCTTACAGTCGGTGCTTTCAGCATTCCCTGTGAGACCAGTATTAGTTTCCGATACACCTCAGCAGGTTCAATGTATTCCTGGGACCTTCACATTGACGATGAAACACAGAAATCGCATCGGAATTAAATACAAAAGGCACAATGTCGCCTTAAGTACAAGAATAGAGACTCTTCTTACAGTCGGTGCTTTGAGCATTCCCTGTGGGACCAGTATTAGTTTCCGTTACACCACTGCAGGTTCAATGTATTCCTAGGACCTTCACATTGACGACGAAACACAGAAATCGCATCGGAATTAAATACAAAAGGCACAATGTCGCCTTAAGCACAAGAATAGAGACTCTTCTTGCAGTCGTTGCTTTGAGCATTCCCTGTGAGACCAGAATTAGATTCCGATACACCACTCCAGGTTCAATGTATTCCTTGGACCTTCAAATTTACGATGAAACACAGAAATCGTATCCGAATGAAATACAAAAGGCAAACTGCCGCGTAAGTACAAGAATAGAGACTCGTCTTACAGTCGGTGCTTTCAGCATTCCCTGTGAGACCAGTATTAGTTTCCGATACACCTCAGCAGGTTCAATGTATTCCTAGGACCAACACATTGACGATGAAACACAGAAATCGCATCGGAATTAAATACAAAAGGCGCAATGCCGCCTTAAGTACAAGAATTGAGACTCTTCTTACAGTCGGTGCTTTGAGCATTCCCTGTGA
Organism: Schistocerca serialis cubense; assembly: GCF_023864345.2. Classification (NCBI taxonomy): domain Eukaryota; kingdom Metazoa; phylum Arthropoda; class Insecta; order Orthoptera; family Acrididae; genus Schistocerca; species Schistocerca serialis. Next base: position 1,067,658,102 of record NC_064640.1, read on the forward strand.
GACCAGAATTTGTTTCCGATATACCACTCCAGGTTCAATGTATTCCTTGGACCTTCACATTGACGATGAAAAACAGAAATCGCATCGGAATGAAATACAAAAGGCAAACTGTCGCGTAAGTACAAGAATAGAGACTCTTCTGACAGTCAGTGCTTTCAGCATTCCCTGTGAGACCAGTATTAGTTTCCGATACACCTCAGCAGGTTCAATGTATTCCTAGGACCTTCACATTGACGATGAATCACAGAAATCGCATCGGAATTATATACAAAAAGCGCAATGTTGCCTTAAGTACAAGAATAGATACTCTTCTTACAGTCGGTGCTTTCAGCATTCCCTGTGAGACCAGAATTAGTTTCCGATACACCTCAGCAGGTTCAATGTATTCCTAGGACCTTCACATTGACGATGAAACACAGAAATTGCATCGGAATTAAATACAAAAGGCACAATGGCGTCTTAAGTACAAGAATAGAGACTCTTCTTACATTCGGTGCTTTCAGCATTCCCTGTGAGACCAGTATTAGTTCCCGATACACCACTGCAGGTTCAATGTATTGCTTGGACCTTCACATTCACGATGAAACACAGAAATCGCATCGGAGTTAAATACAAAAGGCACAATGCCGCCTTAAGTACAAGAATAGAGACTCTTCTTACAGTCGATGCTTTGAGCAGTCCCTTTCAGACCAGTATTAGTTTCCGATAAACCACTGCAGGTTCAATGTATTCCTTGGACCTTCACATTGACGTTGAAACACAGAAATCGCATCGGAATTAAATACAAAAGGCGCAATGCCGCCTTAAGTACAAGAATAGAGACTCTTCTTACAGTCGGTGCATTGAGCATTCCCTGTGAGACCAGTATTAGTTTCTGATACACCACTGCAGGTTCAATGTATTCCTTGGACCTTCACATTGACGATGAATCACAGAAATCGCATCGGAATTAATTACAAAAGGCACAATGATGTCATAAGTACAACAATAGAGACTCTTCTTACAGTCGGTGCTTTGAGCATTCCCTATGAGACCAGTATTAGTTTCTGATACACCACTTCAGGTTTAATGTATTCCTTGGACCTTCACATTGACGATGAAACACAGAAATTGCATCAGAGTTAAATACAAAGGGCACAATGCCGTCTTAAGTACAAGAATAGAGACTCTTCTTGTAGTCGGTGCTATGAGCATACCCTGTGAGACCAGTATTAGTTTCCGATACACCACTGCAGGTTCAACGTTTTCCTTGGACCTTCACATTGACGATGAATCACAGAAATCGCATCGGAATTAATTACAAAATGCACAATGATGTCATAAGTACAAGAATAGAGACTCTTCTTACAGTCGGTGCTTTGAGCATTCTCTGTGAGACCAGTATTAGTTTCCGATACATCTCAGAAGGTTCAATGTGTTACTAGGACCTTCACATTGACGATGAAACACAGAAATCGCATCGGAATTAAATACAAAAGGCACAATGATGTCATAAGTACAACAATAGAGACTCTTCTTACAGTCGGTGCTTTGAGCATTCTCTGTGAGACCAGTGTTAGTTTCCGATAAACCACTGCAGGTTCAATGTATTCCTTGTACCATCACATTGACGATGAAACACAGAAATCGCATCGGAATTAAATACAAAAGGTGCAATGCCGCCTTAAGTACAAGAATAGAGACTCTTCTTACAGTCGGTGCTTTGAGCATTCCCTGTGAGACCAGTATTAGTTTCCGATACTCCACTGCAGATTCAATGTATTCCTTGGACCTTCCCATTGACGATGAAACACAGAATTCGCATCGGAATTAAATACAAAAGTCGCAATGCCGCCTTAAGTACAAGAATAGAGACTCTTCTTGCAGTCGGTGCTTTGAGCATTCCCTATGAGACCAGTATTAGTTTCTGATACACCACTTCAGGTTTAATGTATTCCTTAGACCTTCACATTGACGATGAAACACAGAAATTGCATCAGAGTTAAATACAAAGGGCACAATGCCGTCTTAAGTACAAGAATAGAGACTCTTCTTGTAGTCGGTGCTATGAGCATACCCTGTGAGACCAGTATTAGTTTCCGATACACCACTGCAGGTTCAATGTTTTCCTTGGACCTTCACATTGACGATGAAACACAGAAATCGCATCGGAATTAATTACAAAATGCACAATGATGTCATAAGTACAAGAATAGAGACTCTTCTTACAGTCGGTGCTTTGAGCATTCTCTGTGAGACCAGTATTAGTTTCCGATACACCACTCCAGATTCAATGTATTCCTTGGACCATCACATTGACGATGAAACACAGAAATCGCATCGGAATGAAATACAAAATGCAAACTGCCGCGTAAGTACAAGAATAGAGACTCTTCTTACAGTCGGTGCTTTCAGCATTCCCTGTGAGACCAGTATTAGTTTCCGATACATCTCAGAAGGTTCAATGTGTTACTAGGACCTTCACATTGACGATGAAACACAGAAATCGCATCGGAATTAAATACATAAGGCACAATGTCGCCTTAAGTACAAGAATAGAGACTCTTCTTACAGTCGGTACTTTGAGCATTCCCTTTGAGACCAGTATTAGTTTCCGATACACCACTGCAGGTGCAATGTATTCCTTGGAACTTCACATTGACGATGAAACACAGAAATCGCATCCGAATGAAATACAAAAGGCAAACTGCCGCGTAAGTACAAGAATAGAGACTCGTCTTACAGTCGGTGCTTTCAGCATTCCCTGTGAGACCAGTATTATTTTCCGATACACCTCAGCAGGTTCAATGTATTCCTAGGACCTTCACATTGACGATGAATCACAGAAATCGCATCGGAATTATATACAAAAAGCGCAATGCTGCCTTAAGTACAAGAATGTAGACGCTTCTTTCAGTCGGTGCTTTGAGCATTCCCTGTGAGACCAGAATTAGTTTCCGATACACCACTACAGGTTCAATGTATTCCTTGGACATTCACATTGACGATGAAACACAGATATCGCATCGGAATGAAATACAAAATGCAAACTGCCGCATAAGTACAAGAATAGAGACTCTTCTTACAGTCGGTGCTTTCAACATTCCCTGTGAGATCAGAATTAGTTTCCGATACACCTCAGCAGGTTCAATGTATTCCTAGGACCTTCACATTGACGATGAAACACAGAAATCGCATCGGAATTAAATACAAAAGGCACAATGCCGTCTTAAGTACAAGAATAGATACTCTTCTTACAGTCAATGCTTTCAGCATTCCCTGTGAGACCAGTATTAGTTTCCGATACACCTCAGCAGGTTCAAATTATTCCTAGGACCTTCACATAGACGATGAAACACAGAAATCGCATCTGAATTAAATACAAAAGGCACAATGCCGCCTTAAGTACAAGAATAGAGAGTCTTCTTACAGTCGATGCTTTGAGCATTCCCTGTGAGACCAGTATTAGTTTCCGATAAACCACTGCAGGTTCAATGTATTCCTTGTACCTTCACATTGACGTTGAAACACAGAAATCGCATCGGAATTAAATACAAAAGGCGCAATGCCGCCTTACGTACAAGAATAGAGACTCTTCTTTCAGTCGCTTCTTTGAGCATTCCCTGTGAGACCAGTATTAGTTTCCGATACACCACTGCAGGTTCAATGTATTGCTTGGAAATTCACATTCACGATGAAACACAGATTTCGCATCGGAGTTAAATACAAAAGGCACAATGTCGCCTTAAGCACAAGAATAGAAACTCTTCTTACAGTCGGTGCTTTGAGCATTCCCTGTGAGACCAGTATTAGTTTCTGATACACCACTGCAGGTTCAATGTATTCCTTGGACCTTCACATTGACGATGAAACACAGAAATCGCATCGGAATTAATCACAAAAGGACCAATGATGTCATAAGTACAAGAATAGAGACTCTTCTTACAGTCGGTGCTTTGAGCAATCCCTGTGAGACCAGTATTAGTTTCCGATATACCACTCCAGGTTCAATGTATTCCTTGGACCTTCACATTGACGATGAAACACAGAAATCGCATCGGAATGAAATACAAAAGGCAAACTGTCGCGTAAGTACAAGAATAGAGACTCTTCTGACAGTCAGTGCTTTCAGCATTCCCTGTGAGACCAGTATTAGTTTCCGATACACCTCAGCAGGTTCAATGTATTCCTAGGACCTTCACATTGACGATGAATCACAGAAATCGCATCGGAATTATATACAAAAAGCGCAATGCTGCCTTAAGTACAAGAATGGAGACGCATCTTTCAGTCGGTGCTTTGAGCATTCCCTGTGAGACCAGAATTAGTTTCCGATACACCACTACAGGTTCAATGTATTCCTTGGACCTTCACATTGACGATGAAACACAGAAATCGCATCGGAATTAATCACAAAAGGACCAATGATGTCATAAGTACAAGAATAGAGACTCTTCTTACAGTCGGTGCTTTGAGCATTCCCTGTGAGACCAGTATTAGTTTCCGATACACCACTGCATGTTCAATGTATTCCTTGGACCATCACATTGACGATGAAACACAGAAATCGCATCGGAATTAAATACAAAAGGTGCAATGCCGCCTTAGGTACAAGAACAGAGACTCTTCTTACAGTCGGTGCTTTGAGCATTCCCTGTGGGCCCAGTATTAGTTTCCGTTACACCACTGCAGGTTCAATGTATTCCTTGGACCTTCACATTGACGATGAAACACAGAAATCGCATCGGAATGAAATACAAAAGGCAAACTGCCGCGTAAGTACAAGAATAGAGACTCTTCTTACAGTCGGTGCTTTCATCATTCCATGTGAGACCAGTATTAGTTTCCGATACACCTCAGCAGGTTCAGTGTATTCCTAGGACCTTCACTATGACGATGAAGCACAGAAATCGCATCGGAATTATATACAAAAGGCGCAATGCCGCCTTAAGTACAAGAATAGAGACTCTTCTTACATTCGGTGCTTTGAGCATTCCCTGTGAGACCAGAATTAGTTTCCCATACACCACTCCAGGTTCAATGTATTCCTTGGACATTCACATTGACGATGAAACACAGAAATCGCATCGGAATGAAATGCAAAAGGCAAACTGCCGCGTAAGTACAAGAATAGAGACTCTTCTTACAGTCGGTGCCTTCAGCATTCCCTGTGAGACCAGTATTAGTTTCCGATACACCTCAGCAGGTTCAATGTATTCCTAGGACCTTCACATTGACGATGAAACACAGAAATCGCATCCGAATTAAATACAAAAGACGCAATGCCGCCTTAAGTATAAGAATTGAGACTCTTCTTACAGTCGGTGCTTTGAGCATTCCCTGTGAGACCAGAATTAGTTTCCGATACACCACTCCAGGTTCAATGTATTCCTTGGACCTTCACATTGACGATGAAACACAGAAATCGCATCGGAATGAAATACAAAAGGCAAACTGTCGCGTAAGTACAAGAATAGAGACTCTTCTTGCATTCGGTGCTTTGAGCATTCCCTGTGAGACCAGAATTAGTTTCCGATACACCAATGCAGGTTCAATGTATTCCTTGGACCTTCACATTGACGATGAAACACAGATATCGCATCGGAATTAAATACAAAAGGCGCAATGCCGCCTTAAGTACAAGTATAGAGACTCTTCTTACAGTGGGTGATTTGAGCATTCCCTCTGAGACCAGTACTAGTTTCTGATACACCACTGCAGGTTCAATGTATTGCTTGGACCTTCACATTCACGATGAAACACAGATATCGCATCGGAGTTAAATACAAAAGGCACAATGCCGCCTTAAGTACAAGAATAGAGACTCTTCTTACAGTCGATGCTTTGAGCATTCCCTGTGAGACCAGTATTAGTTTCCGATAAACCACTGCAGGTTCAATGTTTTCCTTTGACCTTCACATTGACGTTGAAACACAGAAATCGCATCGGAATTAAATACAAAAGGCGCAATGCCGCCTTAAGTACAAGAATAGAGACTCTTCTTTCAGTCGGTGCTTTGAGCATTGCCTGTGAGACCAATATTAGTTTCTGATACACCACTGCAGGTTCAATGTATTCCTTGGACCTTCACATTGACGATGAAACACAGAAATCGCATCGGAATTAATTACAAATGGCACAATGATGTCATAAGTACAAGAATAGAGACTCTTCTTACAGTCGGTGCTTTTAGCATTCTCTGTGAGACCAGTATTAGTTTCCGATACTCCACTGCAAGTTCAATGTATTCCATGGACCATCACATTGACGATGAAACATAGAAATCGCATCGGAATTAAATACAAAAGGTGCAATGCCGCCTTAAGTACAAGAATAGAGACTCTTCTTACAGTCGGTGCTTTGAGCATTCCCTGCGAGACCAGTATTAGTTTCCGATACACCACTGCAGGTTCAATGTATGCCTTGGACCTTCACATTAACGATGAAACACAGAAATCGCATCGGAATTAAATACAAAAGGCGCAATGCCGCCTTAAGTACAAGAATAGAGACTCTTCTTACAGTCAGTGTTTGAGCATTCCCTGTGAGACCAGAATTAGTTTCCGATACACCACTCCAGGTTCAATGTATTCCTTGGACCTTCACATTGACGATGAAACACAGAAATCGCATCGGAATTAAATACAAAAGGCAAACTGCCGCGTAAGTACAAGAATAGAGACTCTTCTTACAGTCGGTGCTTTTAGCATTCCCTGTGATACCAGTATTAGTTTCCGATACACCTCAGCAGGTTCAATGTATTCCTAGGACCTTCACATTGACGATGAAACACAGAAATCGCATCGGAATTAAATACAAAAGGCACAATGTCGCCTTAAGTACAAGAATAGAGAGTCTTCTTACAGTCGATGCTTTGAGCATTCCCTGTGAGACCAGTATTAGTTTCCGATAAACCACTGCAGGTTCAATGTATTCCTTGTACCTTCACATTGACGTTGAAACACAGAAATCGCATCGGAATTAAATACAAAAGGCGCAATGCCGCCTTACGTACAAGAATAGAGACTCTTCTTTCAGTCGCTTCTTTGAGCATTCCCTGTGAGACCAGTATTAGTTTCCGATACACCACTGCAGGTTCAATGTATTGCTTGGAAATTCACATTCACGATGAAACACAGATTTCGCATCGGAGTTAAATACAAAAGGCACAATGTCGCCTTAAGCACAAGAATAGAAACTCTTCTTACAGTCGGTGCTTTGAGCATTCCCTGTGAGACCAGTATTAGTTTCTGATACACCACTGCAGGTTCAATGTATTCCTTGGACCTTCACATTGACGATGAAACACAGAAATCGCATCGGAATTAATCACAAAAGGACCAATGATGTCATAAGTACAAGAATAGAGACTCCCATTACAGTCGGTGCTTTGAGCATTCCCTGTGAGACCAGTATTAGTTTCCGATATACCACTCCAGGTTCAATGTATTCCTTGGACCTTCACATTGACGATGAAACACAGAAATCGCATCGGAATGAAATACAAAAGGCAAACTGTCGCGTAAGTACAAGAATAGAGACTCTTCTGACAGTCAGTGCTTTCAGCACTCCCTGTGAGACCAGTATTAGTTTCCGATACACCTCAGCAGGTTCAATGTATTCCTAGGACCTTCACATTGACGATGAATCACAGAAATCGCATCGGAATTATATACAAAAAGCGCAATGCTGCCTTAAGTACAAGAATGGAGACGCATCTTTCAGTCGGTGCTTTGAGCATTCCCTGTGAGACCAGAATTAGTTTCCGATACACCACTACAGGTTCAATGTATTCCTTGGACCTTCGCATTGACGATGAAACACAGAAATCGCATCGGAATTAATCACAAAAGGACCAATGATGTCATAAGTACAAGAATAGAGACTCTTCTTACAGTCGGTGCTTTGAGCATTCCCTGTGAGACCAGTATTAGTTTCCGATACACCACTGCAGGTTCAATGTATTCCTTGGACCATCACATTGACGATGAAACACAGAAATCGCATCGGAATTAAATACAAAAGGTGCAATGCCGCCTTAGGTACAAGAACAGAGACTCTTCTTACAGTCGGTGCTTTGAGCATTCCCTGTGGGCCCAGTATTAGTTTCCGTTACACCACTGCAGGTTCAATGTATTCCTTGGACCTTCACATTGACGATGAAACACAGAAATCGCATCGGAATGAAATACAAAAGGCAAACTGCCGCGTAAGTACAAGAATAGAGACTCTTCTTACAGTCGGTGCTTTCATCATTCCATGTGAGACCAGTATTAGTTTCCGATACACCTCAGCAAGTTCAGTGTATTCCTAGGACCTTCACTATGACGATGAAGCACAGAAATCGCATCGGAATTATATACAAAAGGCGCAATGCCGCCTTAAGTACAAGAATAGAGACTCTTCTTACATTCGGTGCTTTGAGCATTCCCTGTGAGACCAGAATTAGTTTCCCATACACCACTCCAGGTTCAATGTATTCCTTGGACATTCACATTGACGATGAAACACAGAAATCGCATCGGAATGAAATGCAAAAGGCAAACTGCCGCGTAAGTACAAGAATAGAGACTCTTCTTACAGTCGGTGCCTTCAGCATTCCCTGTGAGACCAGTATTAGTTTCCGATACACCTCAGCAGGTTCAATGTATTCCTAGGACCTTCACATTGACGATGAAACACAGAAATCGCATCCGAATTAAATACAAAAGACGCAATGCCGCCTTAAGTATAAGAATTGAGACTCTTCTTACAGTCGGTGCTTTGAGCATTCCCTGTGAGACCAGAATTAGTTTCCGATACACCACTCCAGGTTCAATGTATTCCTTGGACCTTCACATTGACGATGAAACACAGAAATCGCATCGGAATGAAATACAAAAGGCAAACTGTCGCGTAAGTACAAGAATAGAGACTCTTCTTGCATTCGGTGCTTTGAGCATTCCCTGTGAGACCAGAATTAGTTTCCGATACACCAATGCAGGTTCAATGTATTCCTTGGACCTTCACATTGACGATGAAACACAGATATCGCATCGGAATTAAATACAAAAGGCGCAATGCCGCCTTAAGTACAAGTATAGAGACTCTTCTTACAGTGGGTGATTTGAGCATTCCCTCTGAGACCAGTACTAGTTTCTGATACACCACTGCAGGTTCAATGTATTGCTTGGACCTTCACATTCACGATGAAACACAGATATCGCATCGGAGTTAAATACAAAAGGCACAATGCCGCCTTAAGTACAAGAATAGAGACTCTTCTTACAGTCGATGCTTTGAGCATTCCCTGTGAGACCAGTATTAGTTTCCGATAAACCACTGCAGGTTCAATGTTTTCCTTTGACCTTCACATTGACGTTGAAACACAGAAATCGCATCGGAATTAAATACAAAAGGCGCAATGCCGCCTTAAGTACAAGAATAGAGACTCTTCTTTCAGTCGGTGCTTTGAGCATTGCCTGTGAGACCAATATTAGTTTCTGATACACCACTGCAGGTTCAATGTATTCCTTGGACCTTCACATTGACGATGAAACACAGAAATCGCATCGGAATTAATTACAAATGGCACAATGATGTCATAAGTACAAGAATAGAGACTCTTCTTACAGTCGGTGCTTTTAGCATTCTCTGTGAGACCAGTATTAGTTTCCGATACTCCACTGCAAGTTCAATGTATTCCATGGACCATCACATTGACGATGAAACATAGAAATCGCATCGGAATTAAATACAAAAGGTGCAATGCCGCCTTAAGTACAAGAATAGAGACTCTTCTTACAGTCGGTGCTTTGAGCATTCCCTGCGAGACCAGTATTAGTTTCCGATACACCACTGCAGGTTCAATGTATGCCTTGGACCTTCACATTAACGATGAAACACAGAAATCGCATCGGAATTAAATACAAAAGGCGCAATGCCGCCTTAAGTACAAGAATAGAGACTCTTCTTACAGTCAGTGTTTGAGCATTCCCTGTGAGACCAGAATTAGTTTCCGATACACCACTCCAGGTTCAATGTATTCCTTGGACCTTCACATTGACGATGAAACACAGAAATCGCATCGGAATTAAATACAAAAGGCAAACTGCCGCGTAAGTACAAGAATAGAGACTCTTCTTACAGTCGGTGCTTTTAGCATTCCCTGTGATACCAGTATTAGTTTCCGATACACCTCAGCAGGTTCAATGTATTCCTAGGACCTTCACATTGACGATGAAACACAGAAATCGCATCGGAATTAAATACAAAAGGCACAATGTCGCCTTAAGTACAAGAATAGAGACTCTTCTTACAGTCAGTGCTTTGAACATTCCCTGTGAGATCAGAATTAGTTTTTCGATACACGACTCCTGGTTCAATGTATTCCTTGGACCTTCACATTGACGATGAAACACAGAAATCGCATCGGAATGAAATACAAAAGGCAAACTGCCGCGTAAGTACAAGAATAGAGACTCTTCTTACAGTCGGTGCTTTCAGCATTCCCTGTGAGACCAGTATTAGTGTCCGATACACCTCAGCAGGTTCAATGTATTCCTAGGACCTTCACATTGACGATGAAACACAGAAATCGCATCCTAATTAAATACAAAAGGCACAATGGCGCCTTAAGTACAAGAATAGAGACTCTTCTTACAGTCGGTGCTTTGAGCATTCCCTGTGGGACCAGTATTAGTTTCCGTTACACCACTTCAGGTTCAATGTATTCCTAGGACATTCACCTTGACGATGAAACACAGAAATCGTATCGGAATTAAATACAAAAGGCACAATGTCGCCTTAAGTACAAGAATAGAGACTCATCTTGCAGTCAGTGCTTTGAGCATTCCCTGTGAGACCAGAATTAGTTTCCGATACACCACTCCAGGTTCAATGTATTCCTTGGAGCTTCACATTGACGATGAAACACAGAAATCGCAGCGGAATGAAATACAAAAGGCTAACTGCCGCGAAAGTACAAGAATAGAGACTCTTCTTACAGTCGGTGCTTTCAGCATTCCCTGCGAGACCAGTATTAGTTTCCGATACACCTCAGCAGGTTCAATGTTTTCGTAGACCCTTCACATTGACGATGAAACACAGAAATCGCATCTGAATTAAATACAAAAGGCACAATGCCGCCCTAAGTACAAGAATAGAAACTCTTCCTATAGTCGGTGCCTTGAGCATTCCCTGTGAGACCAGCATCAGTTTCCGATACACCAATGCAGGTTCAATGTATTCCTTGGACCTTCACATTGATGATGAAACACAGAAAACGCATCGGAATTAAATACATAAGGCACAATGCCACCTTAAGTACAAGAATAGAAACTCTTCTTACAGTCGGTGCTTTGAGCATTCGCTGTAAGACCTGTATTAGTTTCCGATACACCACTGCAGGTTCAATGTATTTCTTGGACCTTCACATTGACGATTAAACACAGATATCGCATCGGAATTAAATACACAAGGCGCAATGCCGCCTTAAGTACAAGTATAGACACACTTCTTACAGTCGGTGATTTGAGCATTCCCTATGAGACCAGTATTAGTTTCTGATTCACCACTGCAGGTTCAATGTATTCCTTGGACCTTCACATTGACGATGAAACACAGAAATCGCATCGGAATTAATTACAAATGGCACAATGATGTCATAAGTACAAGAATAGAGACTCTTCTTACAGTCGGTGTTTTGAGCATTCTCTGTGAGACCAGTATTAGTTTCCGATACACCACTGCAGGTTCAATGTACTCCTTGGACCATCACATTTACGATGAAACTCAGAAATCGCATCGGAATTAAATACAAAAGGTGCAATGCCGCCTTAAGTACAATAATAGAGACTCTTCTTACAGTCGGTGCTTTGAGCATTCCCTGTGAGACCAGTATTAGTTTCCGATACACCACTGCAGGTTCAATGTATTCCTTGGACCTTCACATTGGCGATGAAACACAGAAATCGCATCGGAATTAAATACAAAAGGCGCAATGCCGCCTTAAGTACAAGAATAGAGACTCTTCTTACAGTCGGTGTTTGAGCATTCCCTGTGAGACCAGAATTAGATTCCGATACACCACTCCAGGTTCAATGTACTCCTTGGACCTTCACATTGACGATGAAACACAGAAAACGCATCGGAAGTAAATACAAAAGGCGCAATGCCGCCTTAAGTACAAGAATAGAGACTCTTCTTACAGTCGGTGTTTGAGCATTCCCTGTGAGACCAGAATTAGTTTCCGAATCACAACTCCAGGTTCAATGTATTCCTTGGACCTTCACATTGACGATGAAACACAGAAATCGCATCGGAATGAAATACAAAAGGCAAACTGCCGCGTAAGTACAAGAATAGAGACTCTTCTTACAGTCGGTGCTTTTAGCATTCCCTGTGAGACCAGTATTAGTTTCCGATACACCTCAGCAGGTTCAATGTATTCCTAGGACCTTCACATTGACGATGAAACACAGAAATCGCATCGGAATTAAATACAAAAGGCACTATGTCGCCTTAAGTACAAGAATAGAGACTCTTCTTAGAGTCGGTGCTTTGAGCATTCCCTGTGAGACCAAAATTAGTTTCCGATACACCACTCCTGGTTCAATGTATTCCTTGGACCTTCACATTGACGATGAAACACAGAAATCGCATCGGAATGAATTACAAAAGGCAAACTGCCGCGTAAGTACAAGAATAGAGACTCTTCTTACAGTCGGTGCTTTCAGCATTCCCTGTGAGACCAGTATTAGTGTCCGATACACCTCAGCAGGAACAATGTTTTCCTAGGACCTTAACATTTACGATGAAACACAGAATTCGCATCCTAATTAAATACAAAAGGCACAATGGCGCCTTAAGTACAAGAATAGAGACTCTTCTTACAGTCGGTGCTTTGAGCATTCCCTGTGGGACCAGTATTAGTTTCCGTTACATCACTGCATGTTCAGTGTATTCCTAGGACCTTCACATTGACGATGAAACACAGAAATCGTATCGGAATTAAATACAAAAGGCACAATGTCGCCTTAAGTACAAGAATAGAGACTCTTCTTGCAGTCAGTGCTTTGAGCATTCCCTGTGAGACCAGAATTAGTTTCCGATACACCACTACAGGTTCAATGTATTCCTTGGACCTTCACATTGACGATGAAACACAGTAATCGCATCGGAATGAAATACAAAAGGCTAACTGCCGCGAAAGTACAAGAATAGAGACTCTTCTTACAGTCGGTGCTTTCAGCATTCCCTGTGAGACCAGTATTAGTTTCCAATACACCTCAGCAGGTTCAATGTATTCCTAGGACCTTCACATTGACGATGAAACACAGAAATCGCATCTGAATTAAATACAAAAGGCACAATGCCGCCCTCAGTACAAGAATAGAAACTCTTCCTACAGTCGGTGCCTTGAGCATTCCCTGTGAGACCAGGATCAGTTTCCGATACACCAATGCAGGTTCAATGTATTCCTAGGATCTTCACATTGACGATGAAACACAGAAATCGCATCGGAATTAAATACAAAAGGCACAATGCCGTCTTAAGTACAAGAATAGAGACTCTTCTTACAGTCGGTGCTTTCAGCATTCCCTGTGAGACCAGTATTAGTTTCCGATACACCTCAGCAGGTTCAAAGTATTCCTAGGACCTTCATATTGACGATGAAACACAGAAATCGCATCTGAATTAAATACAAAAGGCACAATGCCGCCTTAAGTACAAGAATAGAAACTCTTCTTTCAGTCGGTGCTTTGAGCATTCCCTGTGAGACCAGTATTAGTTTCCGATACACCTTAGCAGGTTTAATGTATTCCTAGGACCTTCACATTGACGATGAAACACAGAAATCGCATCTGAATTAAATACAAAAGGCATAATGCCACCTTAAGTGCAAGAATAGAAACTCTTCCTACAGTCGGTGCCTTGAGCATTCCCTGTGACACCAGTATCAGTTTCTGATACACCAATGCAGGTTCAATGTATTCCTTGGACCTTCACATTGACGATGAAACACAGAAAACGCATCGGAATTAAATACAAAAGGCACAATGCCACCTTAAGTACAAGATTAGAAACTCTTCTTACAAGTCGGTGCTTTGAGCATTCCCTGTGAGACCAGTATTAGTTTCCGATACAGCACTGCAGGTTCAATGTATTCCTTGGACCTTCACATTGACGATGAAACACAGAAAACGCATCGGAATTAAATACAAAAGGCCCAATGCCGCCTTAAGTACAAGAATAGAGACTCTTCTTACAGTCGGTGTTTTGAGCATTCCCTGTGAGACCAGTGTTAGTTTCCGATACACCACTGCAGGTTCAAAGTATTCCTTGGACCTTCACATTGACGATGAAACACAGAAATCGCATCCGAATTAAATACAATTGGCACAATGCCGTCGTAAGTACAAGAATAGAGACTCTTCTTACAGTCGGTGCTATGAGCATTCGCTGTAAGACCTGTATTAGTTTCCGATACACCACTGCAGGTTCAATGTATTTCTTGGACCTTCACATTGACGATTAAACACAGATATCGCATCGGAATTAAATACACAAGCCGCAATGCCGCCTTCAGTACAAGTATAGACACTCATCTTACAGTCGGTGATTTGAGCATTCCCTGTGAGACCAGTATTAGTTTCTGACACTCCACTGCAGGTTCAATGTATTCCTTGGACCTTCACATTGACGATGAAACACAGAAATCGCATCGGAGTTAAATACAAAAGGCACAATGCCGCCTAAAGTACAAGATTAGAGACTCTTCTTACAGTCGGTGCTTTGAGCATTCCCTGTGAGACCAAAATTAGTGTCCGATACACCTCAGCAGGAACAATGTTTTCCTAGGACCTTAACATTGACGATGAAACACAGAATTCGCATCCTAATTAAATACAAAATGCACAATGGCGCCTTAAGTACAAGAATAGAGACTCTTCTTACAGTCGGTGCTTTGAGCATTCCCTGTGGGACCAGTATTAGTTTCCGTTACATCACTGCATGTTCAATGTATTCCTAGGACCTTCACATTGACGATGAAACACAGAAATCGTATCGGAATTAAATACAAAAGGCACAATGTCGCCTTAAGTACAAGAATAGAGACTCTTCTTGCAGTCAGTGCTTTGAGCATTCCCTGTGAGACCAGAATTAGTTTCCGATACACCACTCCAGGTTCAATGTATTCCTTGGACCTTCACATTGACGATGAAACACAGAAATCGCATCGGAATGAAATACAAAAGGCTAACTGCCGCGAAAGTACAATAATAGAGACTCTTCTTACAGTCGGTGCTTTCAGCATTCCCTGTGAGAACAGTATTAGTTTCCAATACACCTCAGCAGGTTCAATGTATTCCTAGGACCTTCACATTGACGATGAAACTCAGATATCGCATCTGAATTAAATACAAAAGGCACAATGCCGCCCTCAGTACAAGAATAGAAACTCTTCCTACAGTCGGTGCCTTGAGCATTCCCTGTGAGACCAGGATCAGTTTCCGATACACCAATGCAGGTTCAATGTATTCCTAGGAACTTCACATTGACGATGAAACACAGAAATCGCATCGGAATTAAATACAAAAGGCACAATGCCACCTTAAGTACAAGATTAGATACTCTTCTTACAGTCGGTGCTTTGAGCATTCCCTGTGAGACCAGTATTAGTTTCCGATACACCTTAGCAGGTTTAATGTATTCCTAGGACCTTCACATTGACGATGAAACACAGAAATCGCATCTGAATTAAATACAAAAGGCACAATGCCACCTTAAGTGCAAGAATAGAAACTCTTCCTACAGTCGGTGCCTTGAGCATTCCCTGTGACACCAGTATCAGTTTCTGATACACCAATGCAGGTTCAATGTATTCCTTGGACCTTCACATTGACGATGAAACACAGAAAACGCATCGGAATTAAATACAAAAGGCACAATGCCACCTTAAGTACAAGATTAGATACTCTTCTTACAGTCGGTGCTTTGAGCATTCCCTGTGAGACCAGTATTAGTTTCCGATACAGCACTGCAGGTTCAATGTATTCCTTGGACCTTCACATTGACGATGAAACACAGAAAACGCATCGGAATTAAATACAAAAGGCCCAATGCCGCCTTAAGTACAAGAATAGAGACTCTTCTTACAGTCGGTGTTTTGAGCATTCCCTGTGAGACCAGTGTTAGTTTCCGATACACCACTGCAGGTTCAAAGTATTCCTTGGACCTTCACATTGACGATGAAACACAGAAATCGCATCCGAATTAAATACAATTGGCTCAATGCCGTCGTAAGTACAAGAATAGAGACTCTTCTTACAGTCGGTGCTATGAGCATTCGCTGTAAGACCTGTATTAGTTTCCGATACACCACTGCAGGTTCAATGTATTTCTTGGACCTTCACATTGACGATTAAACACAGATATCGCATCGGAATTAAATACACAAGGCGCAATGCCGCCTTAAGTACAAGTATAGACACTCTTCTTACAGTCGGTGATTTGAGCATTCCCTGTGAGACCAGTATTAGTTTCTGATACTCCACTGCAGGTTCAATGTATTCCTTGGACCTTCACATTGACGATGAAACACAGAAATCGCATCGGAGTTAAATACAAAAGGCACAATGCCGCCTAAAGTACAAGATTACAGACTCTTCTTACAGTCGGTGCTTTGAGCATTCCCTGTGAGACCAGTATTAGTTTCTGATACACCACTGCAGGTTAAATGTATTCCTTGGACCTTCACATTGACGATGAAACACAGAAATCGCATCGGAATTAAATACAAAAGGCAAACTGCCGCGTAAGTACAAGAATAGAGACTCTTATTACAGTCGGTGCTTTCAGCATTCCCTGTGAGACCAGTATTAGTTTCCGATACACCTCAGCAGGTTCAATGTATTCCTAGGACCTTCACATTGACGATGAAACACAGAAATCGCATCGGAATTAAATACAAAAGGCACAATGTCGCCTTAAGTACAAGAATAGAGACTCTTCTTACAGGCGGTGCTTTGAGCATTCCCTGTGAGACCAGAATTAGTTTCCGATACACCACTCCAGGTTCAATGTATTCCTTGGACCTTCACATTTACGATGAAGCACAGAAATCGCATCGGAATGAAATACAAAAGGCAAACTGCCGCGTAAGTACAAGAATAGAGACTCTTCTTACAGTCGGTGCTTTCAGCATTCCCTGTGAGACCAGAATTAGTTTCCGATACACCTCAGCAGGTTCAATGTATTCCTAGGACCTTCACATTGATGATGAAACACAGAAATCGCATCGGATTTAAATACAAAAGGCACAATGCCGTCTTAAGTACAAGAATAGAGACTCTTCTTACAGTCGGTGCTTTCAGCATTCCCTGTGAGACCAGTATTAGTTTCCGATACACCTCAGCAGGTTCAAAGTATTCCTAGGACCTTCACATTGACGATGAAACACAGAAATCGCATCTGAATGAAATACAAAAGGCACAATGCCGCCTTAAGTACAAGAATAGAAACCCTTCTTACAGTAGGTGCTTTGAGCATTCCCTGTGAGACCAGTATTAGTTTCCGATACACCACTGCAGGTTCAATGTATTCCTTGGACCATCACATTGACGATGAAACACAGAAATCGCATCGGAATTAAATACAAAAGGTGCAATGCCGCCTTAAGTACAAGAATAGAGACTCTTCTTACAGTCGGTGCTTTGAGCATTCCCTGCGAGACCAGTATTAGTTTCCGTTACACCACTGCAGGTTCAATGTATGCCTTGGACCTTCACATTAACGATGAAACACAGAAATCGCATCGGAATTAAATACAAAAGGCGCAATGCCGCCTTAAGTACAAGAATAGAGACTCTTCTTACAGTCGGTGCTTTGAGCATTCCCTGTGAGACCAGAATTAGTTTCCGATACACCACTCTAGGTTCAATGTATTCCTTGGACCTTCACATTGACGATGAAACACAGAAATCGCATCGGAATTAAATACAAAAGGCAAACTGCCGCGTAAGTACAAGAATAGAGACTCTTCTAACAGTCGGTGCTTTTAGCATTCCCTGTGAGACCAGTATTAGTTTCCGATACACCTCAGCAGGTTCAATGTATTCCTAGGACCTTCACATTGACGATGAAACACAGAAGTCGCATCGGAATTAAATACAAAAGGCACATTGTCGCCTTAAGTACAAGAATAGAGACTCTTCTTACAGTCGGTGCTTTTAGCATTCCCTGTGAGACCAGAATTAGTTTCCGATACACCACTCCTGGATCAATGTATTCCTTCGACCTTCACATCGACGATGAAACACAGAAATCGCATCGGAATGAAATACAAAAGGCAAACTGCTGCGTAAGTACAAGAATAGAGACTCTTCTTACAGTCGGTGCTTTCAGCATTCCCTGTGAGACCAGTATTAGTGTCCGATACACCTCAGCAGGTTCAATGTATTCCTAGGACCTTCACATTGACGATGAAACACAGAAATCGCATCCTAATTAAATACAAAAGGCACAATGTCGCCTTAAGTACAAGAATAGAGACTCTTCTTGCAGTCAGTGCTTTGAGCATTCCCTGTGAGACCAGAATTAGTTTCCGATACACCACTCCAGGTTCAATGTATTCCTTGGACCTTCACATTGACGATGAAACACAGAAATCGCATCGGAATTAAATACATAAGGTGCAATGCCGCCTTAAGTACAAGAATAGAGACTCTTCTTACAGTCGGTGCTTTGAGCATTCCCTGCGAGACGAGTATTAGTTTCCGATACACCACTGCAGGTTCAATGTATGCCTTGGACCTTCACATTAACGATGAAACACAGAAATCGCAACGGAATTAAATACAAAAGGCGCAATGCCGCCTTAAGTACAAGAATAGAGACTCTTCTTACAGTCGGTGCTATGAGCATTCCCTGTGAGACCAGAATTAGTTTCCGATACACCACTCCAGGTTCAATGTATTCCTTGGACCTTCACATTGACGATGAAACACAGAAATCGCATCGGAATTAAATACAAAAGGCAAACTGCCGCGTAAGTACAAGAATAGAGACTCTTCTTACAGTCGGTGTTTTCAGCATTCCCTGTGAGACCAGTGTTAGTTTCCGATACACCACTGCAGGTTCAATGTATTCCTTGGACCTTCACATTGACGATGAAACACAGAAATCGCATCCGAATTAAATACAATTGGCACAATGCCGTCGTAAGTACAAGAATATAGACTCTTCTTACAGTCGGTGCTATGAGCATTCGCTGTAAGACCTGTATTAGTTTCCGATACACCACTGCAGGTTCAATGGATTTCTTGGACCTTCACATTGACGATTAAACACAGAAATCGCATCGGAATTAAATACACAAGGCGCAATGCCGCCTTAAGTACAAGTATAGACACTCTTCTTACAGTCGGTGATTTGAGCATTCCCTGTGAGACCAGTATTAGTTTCTGATACTCCACTGCAGGTTCAATGTATTCCTTGGACCTTCACATTGACGATGAAACACAGAAATCGTATCGGAGTTAAATACAAAAGGCACAATGCCGCCTAAAGTACAAGATTAGAGACTCTTCTTACAGTCGGTGTTTTGAGCATTCCCTGTGAGACCAGTATTAGTTTCTGATACTCCACTGCAGGTTCAATGTATTCCTTGGACCTTCACATTGACGATGAAACACAGAAATCGCATCCGAATTAAATACAATTGGCACAATGCCGTCGTAAGTACAAGAATAGAGACTCTTCTTATAGTCGGTGCTATGAGCATTCGCTGTAAGACCTGTATTAGTTTCCGATACACCACTGCAGGTTCAATGTATTCCTTGGACCTTCACATTGACGATGAAACACAGAAATCGCATCGGAATTAAATACAAAAGGCAAACTGCCGCGTAGGTACAAGAATAGAGACTCTTCTTTCAGTCGGTGCTTTCAGCAATCCCTGTGAGACCATTATTAGTTTCCGATACACCTCAGCAGGTTCAATGTATTCCTAGGACCTTCACATTGACGATGAAACACAGAAATCGCATCGGAATTAAATACAAATTGCACAATGTCGCCTTAAGTACAAGAATAGACACTCTTCTTACAGGCGGTGCTTTGAGCATTCCCTGTGAGACCAGAATTAGTTTCCGATACACCATTCCAGGTTCAATGTATTCCTTGGACATTCACATTTACGATGAAAAACAGAAATCGCATTGGAATGAAATACAAAAGGCAAACTGCCGCGTAAGTACAAGAATAGAGACTCTTCTTACAGTCGGTGCTTTCAGCATTCCCTGTGAGACCAGTATTAGTTTCCGATACACCACTGCAGGTTCAATGTATTCCTTGGACCTTCACATTGACGATGAAAAACAGAAAACGCATCGGAATTAAATACAAAAGGCCCAATGCCGCCTTACGTACAAGAATAGAGACTCTTCTTACAGTCGGTGTTTTGAGCATTCCCTGTGAGACCAGTGTTAGTTTCCGATACACCACTGCAGGTTCAATGTATTCCTTGGACCTTCACATTGACGATGAAACACAGAAATAGCATCCGAATTAAATACAATTGGCACAATGCCGTCGTAAGTACAAGAACAGAGACTCTTCTTACAGTCGGTGCTATGAGCATTCGCTGTAAGACATGTATTAGTTTCCGATACACCACTGCAGGTTCAATGTATTTCTTGGACCTTCACATTGACGATTAAACACAGATATCGCATCGGAATTAAATTCACAAGGCGCAATGCCGCCTTAAGTACAAGTATAGACACTCTTCTTACAGTCGGTGATTTGAGCATTCCCTGTGAGACCAGTATTAGTTTCTGATACTCCACTGCAGGTTCAATGTATTCCTTGGACCTTCACATTGACGATGAAACACAGAAATCGCATCGGAGTTAAATACAAAAGGCACAATGCCGCCTAAAGTACAAGATTAGAGACTCTTCATACAGTCGGTGCTTTGAGCATTCCCTGTGACACCAGTATTAGTTTCTGATACACCACTGCAGGTTAAATGTATTCCTTGGACCTTCACATTGACGATGAAACACAGAAATCGCATCGGAATTAAATCCAAAAGGCAAACTGCCGCGTAAGTACAAGAATAGAGACTCTTCTTACAGTCGGTGCTTTCAGCATTCCCTGTGAGACCAGTATTAGTTTCCGATACACCTCAGCAGGTTCAATGTATTCCTAGGACCTTCACATTGACGATGAAACACAGAAGTCGCATCGGAATTAAATACAAAGGGCACAATGTCGCCTTAAGTACAAGAATAGAGACTCTTCTTACAGGCGGTGCTTTGAGCATTCCCTGTGAGACCAGAATTAGTTTCCGATACACCACTCCAGGTTCAATGTATTCCCAGGACCTTCACATTGACGATGAAACACAGAAATCGCATCGGAATTAAATACAAAAGGCACAATGTCGCCTTAAGTACAAGAATAGGGACTCTTCTTGCAGTCGGTGCTTTGAGCCTTCCCTGTGAGACCAGAATTAGTTTCCGATACACCACTCCAGGTTCAATGTATTCCTTGGACCTTCGCATTTACTATGAAACACAGAAATCGCATCGGAATGAAATACAAAAGGCAAACTGCCGCGTAAGTACAAGAATAGAGACTCTTCTTACAGTCTGTGCTTTCAGCATTCCCTGTGAGACCAGAATTAGTTTCCGATACACCTCAGCAGGTTCAATGTATGCCTAGGACCTTCACATTGACGATGAAACACAGAAATCGCATCCGAATTAAATACAATTGGCACAATGCCGTCGTAAGTACAAGAATAGAGACTCTTTTTACAGTCGGTGCTATGAGCAGTCGCTGTAAGACCTGTATTAGTTTCCGATACACCACTGCAGGTTCAATGTATTTCTTGGACCTTCACATTGACGATTAAACACACATATCGCATCGGAATTAAATACACAAGGCGCAATGCCGCCTTAAGTACAAGTATAGACACTCTTCATACAGTCGGTGATTTGAGCATTTCGTGTGAGACCAGTATTAGTTTCTGATACATCACTGCAGGTTCTATGTATTGCTTGGAGCTTCACATTGACGATGAAACACAGAAATCGCATCGGAGTTAAATACAAAAGGCACAATGCCGCCTAAAGTACAAGATTAGAGACTCTTCTTACAGTCGGTGCTTTGAGCATTCCCTGTGAGACCAGTATTAGTTTCTGATACACCACTGCAGGTTAAATGTATTCCTTGGACCTTCACATTGACGATGAAACACAGAAATCGCATCGGAATTAAATCCAAAAGGCAAACTGCCGCGTAAGTACAAGAATAGAGACTCTTCTTACAGTCGGTGCTTTCAGCATTCCCTGTGAGACCAGTATTAGTTTCCGATACACCTCAGCAGGTTCAATGTATTCCTAGGACCTTCACATTGACGATGAAACACAGAAGTCGCATCGGAATTAAATACAAAGGGCACAATGTCGCCTTAAGTACAAGAATAGAGACTCATCTTACAGGCGGTGCTTTGAGCATTCCCTGTGAGACCAGAATTAGTTTCCGATACACCACTGCAGGTTCAATGTATTCCTTGGACATTCACATTGACGATGAAACACAGAAATCGCATCGGACTGAAATACAAAAGGCAAACTGCCGCGTAAGTACAAGAATAGAGACTCTTCTTACAGTCGGTGCTTTCAGCATTCCCTGTGAGACCAGTATTAGTTTCCGATACACCTCAACAGGTTCAATGTATTCGTAGGACCTTCACATTGACGATGAAACACTGAAATCGCATCGGAATTAAATACAAAAGGCACAATGTCGCCTTAAGTACAAGAATAGAGACTCTTCTTACAGTCGGTGCTTTGAGCATTCTCTGTGGGACCAGTATTAGTTTCCGTTACACAACTGCAGGTTCAATGTATTCCTAGAACCTTCACATTGACGACGAAACACAGAAATCGCATCTGAATTAAATACAAAAGGCACAATGCCGCCTTAAGTACAAGAATAGAAACTCTTCCTACAGTCGGTGCCTTGAGCATTCCCTGTGAGACCAGTATTACTTTCCGATACACCAATGCAGGTTCAGTGTATTCCTTGGACCTTCACATTGATGATGAAACACAGAAAACGCATCGGAATTAAATACAAAAGGCACAATGCCACCTTAAGTACAAGAATGGAAACTCTTCTTACAGTCGGTGCTTTGAGCATTCCCTGTGAGACCAGTATTAGTTTCCGATACACCACTGCAGGTTCAATGTCTTCCTTGGAATTTCACATTGACGATGAACCACAGAAAACGCATCGGAATTAAATACAAAAGGCCCAATGCCTCCTTAAGTACAAGAATAGAGACTCTTCTTACAGTCGGTGTTTTGAGCATTCCCTGTGAGACCAGTATTAGTTTCCGATTCACCACTGCAGGTTCAATGTATTCCCAGGACCTTCACATTGACGATGAAACACAGAAATCGCATCGGAATTAAATACAAAAGGCACAATGTCGCCTTAAGTACAAGAATAGGGACTCTTCTTGCAGTCGGTGCTTTGAGCCTTCCCTGTGAGACCAGAATTAGTTTCCGATACACCACTCCAGGTTCAATGTATTCCTTGGACCTTCGCATTTACTATGAAACACAGAAATCGCATCGGAATGAAATACAAAAGGCAAACTGCCGCGTAAGTACAAGAATAGAGACTCTTCTTACAGTCTGTGCTTTCAGCATTCCCTGTGAGACCAGAATTAGTTTCCGATACACCTCAGCAGGTTCAATGTATGCCTAGGACCTTCACATTGACGATGAAACACAGAAATCGCATCCGAATTAAATACAATTGGCACAATGCCGTCGTAAGTACAAGAATAGAGACTCTTTTTACAGTCGGTGCTATGAGCAGTCGCTGTAAGACCTGTATTAGTTTCCGATACACCACTGCAGGTTCAATGTATTTCTTGGACCTTCACATTGACGATTAAACACACATATCGCATCGGAATTAAATACACAAGGCGCAATGCCGCCTTAAGTACAAGTATAGACACTCTTCATACAGTCGGTGATTTGAGCATTTCGTGTGAGACCAGTATTAGTTTCTGATACATCACTGCAGGTTCTATGTATTGCTTGGAGCTTCACATTGACGATGAAACACAGAAATCGCATCGGAGTTAAATACAAAAGGCACAATGCCGCCTAAAGTACAAGATTAGAGACTCTTCTTACAGTCGGTGCTTTGAGCATTCCCTGTGAGACCAGTATTAGTTTCTGATACACCACTGCAGGTTAAATGTATTCCTTGGACCTTCACATTGACGATGAAACACAGAAATCGCATCGGAATTAAATCCAAAAGGCAAACTGCCGCGTAAGTACAAGAATAGAGACTCTTCTTACAGTCGGTGCTTTCAGCATTCCCTGTGAGACCAGTATTAGTTTCCGATACACCTCAGCAGGTTCAATGTATTCCTAGGACCTTCACATTGACGATGAAACACAGAAGTCGCATCGGAATTAAATACAAAGGGCACAATGTCGCCTTAAGTACAAGAATAGAGACTCTTCTTACAGGCGGTGCTTTGAGCATTCCCTGTGAGACCAGAATTAGTTTCCGATACACCACTCCAGGTTCAATGTATTCCTTGGACCTTCACATTTACGATGAAACACAGAAATCGCATCGGAATGAAATACAAAAGGCAAACTGCCGCGTAAGTACAAGAATAGAGACTCTTCTTACAGTCGGTGCTTTCAGCATTCCCTGTGAGACCAGAATTAGTTTCCGATACACCTCAGCAGGTTCAATGTATTCCTAGGACCTTCACATTGATGATGAAACACAGAAATCGCATCGGATTTAAATACAAAAGGCACAATGCCGTCTTAAGTACAAGAATAGAGACTCTTCTTACAGTCGGTGTTTTCAGCATTCCCTGTGAGACCAGTATTAGTTTCCGATACACCACTGCAGGTTCAATGTATTCCTTGGACCTTCACATTGACGATGAAACACAGAAATCGCATCCGAATTAAATACAATTGGCCCAATGCCGTCGTAAGTACAAGAATAGAGACTCCTCTTACAGTCGGTGGTATGAGCATTCGCTGTAAGACCTGTATTAGTTTGCGATACACCACTGCAGGTTCAATGTATTTCTTGGACTTTCACATTGACGATTAAACACAGATATCGCATCGGAATTAAATACACAAGGCGCAATGCCGCCTTAAGTACAAGTATAGACACTCTTCTTACAGTCGGTGATTTGAGCAATCCCTGTGAGACCAGTATTAGTTTCTGATACACCACTGCAGGTTCAATGTATTGCTTGGACCTTCACATTGACGATGAAACACAGAATTCGCATCGGAGTTAAATACAAAAGGCACAATGTCGCCTAAAGTACAAGATTAGAGACTCTTCTTACAGTCGGTGCTTTGAGCATTCCCTGTGAGACCAGTATTAGTTTCTGGTACACCACTGCAGGTTAAATGTATTCCTTGGACCTTCACATTGACGATGAAACACAGAAATCGCATCGGAATTAAATACAAAAGGCACAATGTCGCCTTAAGTACAAGAATAGAGACTCATCTTACAGGCGGTGCTTTGAGCATTCCCTGTGAGACCAGAATTAGTTTCCGATACACCACTCCAGGTTCAATGTATTCCTTGGACATTCACATTGACGATGAAACACAGAAATCGCATCGGACTGAAATACAAAAGGCAAACTGCCGCGTAAGTACAAGAATAGAGACTCTTCTTACAGTCGGTGCTTTCAGCATTCCCTGTGAGACCAGTATTAGTTTCCGATACACCTCAACAGGTTCAATGTATTCGTAGGACCTTCACATTGACGATGAAACACTGAAATCGCATCGGAATTAAATACAAAAGGCACAATGTCGCCTTAAGTACAAGAATGGAGACTCTTCTTACAGTCGGTGCTTTGAGCATTCTCTGTTGGACCAGTATTAGTTTCCGTTACACAACTGCAGGTTCAATGTATTCCTAGAACCTTCACATTGACGACGAAACACAGAAATCGCATCTGAATTAATACAAAAGGCACAATGCCGCCTTAAGTATAAGAATAGAAACTCTTCCTACAGTCGGTGCCTTGAGCATTCCCTGTGAGACCAGTATTAGTTTCCGATACACCAATGCAGGTTCAGTGTATTCCTTGGACCTTCACATTGATGATGAAACACAGAAAACGCATCGGAATTAAATACAAAAGGCACAATGCCACCTTAAGTACAAGAATGGAAACTCTTCTTACAGTCGGTGCTTTGAGCATTCCCTGTGAGACCAGTATTAGTTTCCGATTCACCACTGCAGGTTCAATGTATTCCCAGGACCTTCACATTGACGATGAAACACAGAAATCGCATCGGAATTAAATACAAAAGGCACAATGTCGCCTTAAGTACAAGAATAGGGACTCTTCTTGCAGTCGGTGCTTTGAGCCTTCCCTGTGAGACCAGAATTAGTTTCCGATACACCACTCCAGGTTCAATGTATTCCTTGGACCTTCACATTTACTATGAAACACAGAAATCGCATCGGAATGAAATACAAAAGGCAAACTGCCGCGTAAGTACAAGAATAGAGACTCTTCTTACAGTCTGTGCTTTCAGCATTCCCTGTGAGACCAGAATTAGTTTCCGATACACCTCAGCAGGTTCAATGTATGCCTAGGACCTTCACATTGACGATGAAACACAGAAATCGCATCCGAATTAAATACAATTGGCACAATGCCGTCGTAAGTACAAGAATAGAGACTCTTTTTACAGTCGGTGCTATGAGCATTCGCTGTAAGACCTGTATTAGTTTCCGATACACCACTGCAGGTTCAATGTATTTCTTGGACCTTCACATTGACGATTAAACACACATATCGCATCGGAATTAAATACACAAGGCGCAATGCCGCCTTAAGTACAAGTATAGACACTCTTCATACAGTCGGTGCCTTGAGCATTCCGTGTGAGACCAATATTAGTTTCTGATACACCACTGCAGGTTCAATGTATTGCTTGGAGCTTCACATTGACGATGAAACACAGAAATCGCATCAGAGTTAAATACAAAAGGCACAATGCCGCCTAAAGTACAAGAATAGAGACTCTTCTTACAGTCGGTGCTTTGAGCATTCCCTGTGAGACCAGTATTAGTTTCTGATACACCACTGCAGGTTAAATGTATTCCTTGGACCTTCACATTGACGATGAAACACAGAAATCGCATCGGAATTAAATACAAAAGGCAAACTGCCGCGTAAGTACAAGAATAGAGACTCTTCTTACAGTCGGTGCTTTCAGCATTCCCTGTGAGACCAGTATTATTTTCCGATACACCTCAGCAGGTTCAATGTATTCCTAGGACCTTCACATTGACGATGAAACACAGAAATCGCATCGGAATTAAATACAAAAGGCACAATGTCGCCTTAAGTACAAGAATAGAGACTCTTCTTACAGGCGGTGCTTTGAGCATTCCCTGTGAGACCAGAATTAGTTTCCGATACACCACTCCAGGTTCAATGTATTCCTTGGACATTCACATTGACGATGAAACACAGAAATCGCATCGGACTGAAATACAAAAGGCAAACTGCCGCGTAAGTACAAGAATAGAGACTCTTCTTACAGTCGGTGCTTTCAGCATTCCCCGTGAGACCAGAATTAGTTTCCGATACACCTCAACAGGTTCAATGTATTCCTAGGACCTTCACATTGACGATGAAACACAGAAATCGCATCGGAATTAAATACAAAAGGCACAATGCCGTCTTAAGTACAAGAATAGAGACTCTTCTTACAGTCGGTGCTTTCAGCAATCCCTGTGAGACCAGTATTAGTTTCCGATACACCTCAGCAGGTTCAATGTATTCCTAGGACGTTCACATTGACGATGAAACACAGAAATCGCATCTGAATTAAATACAAAAGGCACAATGCCACCTTAAGTACAAGAATAGAAACTCTTCCTACAGTCGGTGCCTTGAGCATTCCCTGTGAGACCCGTATCAGTTTCCGATACACCAATGCAGGTTCAATGTATTCCTTGGACCTTCACATTGACGATGAAACACAGGAAACGCATCGGAATTAAATAGAAAAGGCACAATGCCATCTTAAGTACAAGAATAGAAACTCTTCTTACAGTCGGTGCTTTGAGCATACCCTGTGAGACCAGTATTAGTTTCCGATACACCACTGCAGGTTCAATGTATTCCTTGGACCTTCACATTGACGATGAAACACAGAAATCGCATCCGAATTAAATACAATTGGTACAATGCCGTCGTAATTACAAGAATAGAGACTCTTTTTACAGTCGGTGCTTTGAGCATTCGCTGTAAGACCTGTATTGGTTTCACATACACCACTCCAGGTTCAATGTATTCCTTGGACCTTCACATTTACTATGAAACACAGAAATCGCATCGGAATGAAATACAAAAGGCAAACTGCCGCGTAAGTACAAGAATAGAGACTCTTCTTACAGTCGGTGCTTTCAGCATTCCCTGTGAGACCAGAATTAGTTTCCGATACACCTCAGCAGGTTCAATGTATTCCTAGGACCTTCACATTGACGATGAAACACAGAAATCGCATCGGAATTAAATACAAAAGGCACAATGCCGTCTTAAGTACAAGAATAGAGACTCCTCTTACAGTCGGTGCTTTCAGCATTCCCTGTGAGACCAGTATTAGTTTCCGATTCACCTCAGCAGGTACAATGTATTCATAGGACCTTCACATTGACGACGAAACACAGAAATCGCATCTGAATTAAATACAAAAGGCACAATGCCGCCTTGAGTACAAGAATTGAAACTCTTCCTACAGTCGGTGCCTTCAGCATTCCCTGTGAGACCAGTATTAGTTTCCGATAGACCAATGCATGTTCAGTGTATTCCTTGGACCTTCACATTGTTGATGAAACACAGAAAACGCATAGGAATTAAATACAAAAGGCACAATGCCACCTTAAGTACAAGAATGGAAACTCCTCTTACAGTCGGTGCTTTGAGCATTCCCTGTGAGACCAGTATTAGTTTCCGATACACCACTGCAGGTTCAATGTCTTCCTTGGACCTTCACATTGACGATGAACCACAGAAAACGCATCGGAATTAAATACAAAAGGCCCAATGCCTCCTTAAGTACAAGAATAGAGACTCTTCTTACAGTCGGTGCTATGAGCATTCCCTGTGAGACCAGTATTAGTTTCCGATTCACCACTGCAGGTTCAATGTATTCCTTGGACCTTCACATTGACGATGAAACACAGAAATCGCATCCGAATTAAATACAATTGGCACAATGCCGTCGTAAGTACAAGAATAGAGACTCTTCTTACAGTCGGTGCTATAAGCATTCGCTGTAAGACCTGTATTAGTTTCCGATACACCACTGCAGGTTCAATGTATTTCTTGGACCTTTACATTGACGATTAAACACAGATATCGCATCGGAATTAAATACACAAGGCGCAATGCCGCCTTAAGTACAAGTATAGACACTCTTCTTACAGTCGGTGATTTGAGCTTTCCCTGTGAGACCAGTATTAGTTTCTGATACACCACTGCAGGTTCAATGTATTGCTTGGACCTTCACATTGACGATGAAACACAGAAATCGCATCGGAGTTAAATACAAAAGGCACAATGCCGCCTAAAGTACAAGATTAGAGACTCTTCTTACAGTCGGTGCTTTGAGCATTCCCTGTGAGACCAGTATTAGTTTCTGATACACCACTGCAGGTTAAATGTGTTCCTTGGACCTTCACACTGACGATGAAACACAGAAATCGCATCGGAATTAAATACAAATGGCAAACTGCCGCGTAAGTACAAGAATAGAGACTCTTCTTACAGTCGGTGCTTTCAGCATTCCCTGTGAGACCAGTATTAGTTTCCGATACACCTCAGCAGGTTCAATGTATTCCTAGGACCTTCACATTGACGATGAAACACAGAAATCGCATCGGAATTAAATACAAAAGACACAATGTCGCCTTAAGTACAAGAATAGAGACTCTTCTTACAGGCGGTGCTTTGAGCATTCCCTGTGAGACCAGAATTAGTTTCCGATACACCACTCCTGGTTCAATGTATTCCTTGGACATTCACATTGACGATGAAACACAGAAATCGCATCGGACTGAAATACAAAAGGCAAACTGCCGCGTAAGTACAAGAATAGAGACTCTTCTTACAGTCGGTGCTTTCAGCATTCCCTGTGAGACCAGAATTAGTTTCCGATACACCTCAGCAGGTTCAATGTATTCCTAGAACCTTCACATTGACGATGAAACACAGAAATCGCATCGGAATTAAATACAAAATGCACAATGCCGTCTTAAGTACAAGAATAGACACTCTTCTTACAGTCGGTGCTTTCAGCATTCCCTGTGAGACCAGTATTAGTTTCCGATACACCTCAGCAGGTTCAAAGTATTCCTAGGACCTTCACATTGTCGATTAAACACAGAAATCGCATCTCAATTAAATACAAAAGGCACAATGCCGCCTTAAGTACAAGAATAGAAACTCTTCTTACAGTCGGTGCTTTGAGCATTCCCTGTGAGACCAGTATTAGTTTCCGATACACCTCAGCAGGTTCAATGTATTCCTAGGACCTTCACATTGACGATGAAACACAGAAATCGCATCTGAATTAAATACAAAAGGCAGAATGCCACCTTAAGTACAAGAATAGAAACTCTTCCTACAGTCGGTGCCTTGAGCATTCCCTGTGAGACCCGTATCAGTTTCCGATACACCAATGCAGGTTCAATGTATTCCTTGGACCTTCACATTGACGATGAAACACAGAAAATGCATCGGAATTAAAAAAAAGGCACAATGCCATCTTAAGTACAAGAATAGAAACTCTTCTTACAGTCGGTGCTTTGAGCATTCCCTGTGAGACCAGTAATAGTTTCCGATACAGCACTGCAGGTTCAATGTATTCCTTGGACCCTCACATTGACGATGAAACACAGAAAACGCATCTGAATTAAATACAAAAGGCCCAATGCCGCCTTAAGTACAAGAATAGAGACTCTTCTTACAGTCGGTGTTTTGAGCATTCCCTGTGAGACCAGTGTTAGTTTCCGATACTCCACTGCAGGTTCAATGTATTCCTTGGACCTTCACATTGACGATGAAACACAGAAATCGCATCCGAATTAAATACAATTGGCACAATGCCGTCGTAAGTACAAGAATAGAGACTCTTCTTACAGTCGGTGCTATAAGCATTCGCTGTAAGACCTGTATTAGTTTCCGATACACCACTGCAGGTTCAATGTATTTCTTGGACCTTCACATTGACGATTAAACACAGATATCGCATCGGAATTAAATACAAAAGGCACAATGTCGCCTTAAGTACAAGAATAAAGACTCTTCTTACAGGCGGAGATTTGAGCATTCCCTGTGAGACCAGAATTAGTTTCCCATACACCACTCCAGGTTCAATGTATTCCTTGGACATTCACATTGACGATGAAACACATAAATCGCATCGGACTGAAATACAAAAGGCAAACTGCCGCGTAAGTACAAGAATAGAGACTCTTCTTACAGTCGGTGCTTTCAGCATTCCCTGTGAGACCAGAATTAGTTTCCGATACACCTCAGCAGGTTCAATGTATTCCTAGAACCTTCACATTGACGATGAAACACAGAAATCGCATCGGAATTAAATACAAAATGCACAATGCCGTGTTAAGTACAAGAATAGACATTCTTCTTACAGTCGGTGCTTTCAGCATTCCCTGTGAGACCAGTACTAGTTTCCGATACACCTCAGCAGGTTCAAAGTATTCCTAGGACCTTCACATTGTCGATGAAACACAGAAATCGCATCTCAATTAAATACAAAAGGCACAATGCCGCCTTAAGTACAAGAATAGAAACTCTTCTTACAGTCGGTGCTTTGAGCAATCCCTGTGAGACCAGTATTAGTTTCCGATACACCTCAGCAGGTTCAATGTATTCCTAGGACCTTCACATTGACGATGAAACACAGAAATCGCATCTGAATTAAATACAAAAGGCACAATGCCACCTTAAGTACAAGAATAGAAACTCTTCCTACAGTCGGTGCCTTGAGCATTCCCTGTGAGACCCGTATCAGTTTCCGATACACCAATGCAGGTTCAATGTATTCCTTGGACCTTCACATTGACGATGAAACACAGAAAACGCATCGGAATTAAAAAAAAAGGCACAATGCCATCTTAAGTACAAGAATAGAAACTCTTCTTACAGTCGGTGCTTTGAGCATTCCCTGTGAGACCAGGATTAGTTTCCGATACAGCACTGCAGGTTCAATGTATTCCTTGGACCTTCACATTGACGATGAAACACAGAAAACGCATCTGAATTAAATACAAAAGGCCCAATGCCGCCTTAAGTACAAGAATAGAGACTCTTCTTACAGTCGGTGTTTTGAGCATTCCCTGTGAGACCAGTGTTAGTTTCCGATACTCCACTGCAGGTTCAATGTATTCCTTGGACCTTCACATTGACGATGAAACACAGAAATCGCATCCGAATGAAATACAATTGGCACAATGCCGTCGTAAGTACAAGGATTGAGACTCTTCTTACAGTCGGTGCTATAAGCATTCGCTGTAAGACCTGTATTAGTTTCCGATACACCACTGCAGGTTCAATGTATTTCTTGGACCTTCACATTGACGATTATACACAGATATCGCATCGGAATTAAATACAAAAGGCACAATGTCGCCTTAAGTACAAGAATAGAGACTCTTCTTACAGGCGGTGCTTTGAGCATTCCCTGTGAGACCAGAATTAGTTTCCGATACACCACTCCAGGTTCAATGTATTCCTTGGACCTTCACATTTACGATGAAACACAGAAATCGCATCGGAATGAAATACAAAAGGCAAACTGCCGCGTAAGTACAAGAATAGAGACTCTTCTTACAGTCGGTGCTTACAGCATTCCCTGTGAGACCAGTATTAGTTTCCGAAACACCTCAGCAGGTTCAAAGTATTCCTAGGACCTTCACATTGACGATGAAACACAGAAATCGCATCTGAATTAAATACAAAAGGCACAATGCCGCCTTAAGTACAAGAAAAGAAACTCTTCTTACAGTCGGTGCTTTGAGCATTCCCTGTGAGGCCAGTATTAGTTTCCGATACACCACTGCATTTTCAATGTATTCCTTGGACCTTCACACTGACGAAGTAACACAGAAAACGCATCGGAATTAAATACAAAAGGCACAATGTCGCCTTAAGTACAAGAATAGAAACTCTTCGTACAGTCGGTGCTTTGAGCATTCCCTGTGAGGCCAGTATTAGTTTCCGATACACCACTGCACGTTCAATGTATTCCTTGGACCTTCACATTGACGATGAAACACAGAAAACGCATCGGAATTAAATTCAAAAGGCCCAATGCCGCCTTAAGTACAAGAATAGAGACTCTTCTTACAGTCGGTGTTTCGAGCATTCCCTGAGAGACCAGTGTTAGTTTCCGATACACCACTGCAGGTTCAATGTATTCCTTGGACCTTCACATTGACGATGAAACACAGAAATCGCATCCGAATTAAATACAATTGGGACAATGCCGGCTTAAGTACAAGAATAGACACTCTTCTTACAGTCCGTGCTATGAGCATTCCCTGTGAGACCTGTATTAGTTTCCGATACACCACTGCAGGTTCAATGTATTTCATGGACCTTCACATTGACGATGAAACACAGATATCGCATCGGAATTAAATACAAAACGCGCAATGCCGCCTTAAGTACAAGAATAGAGACTCTTCTTTCAGTCGGTGCTTTGAGCATTCCCTGTGAGACCAGTATTAGTTTCTGATACACCACTGCAGGTTCAATGTATTCCTTGGACCTTCACATTGACGATGAAACACAGAAATCGCATCGGAATCAATTACAAAAGGCACAATGATGTCATAAGTACAAGAATAGAGACTCTTCTTACAGTCGCTGCTTTGAGCATTCTCTGTGAGACCAGTATTAGTTTCCGATACACCACTGCAGGTTCAATGTATTCCTTGGACCTTCACATTGACGATGAAACACAGAAATCGCATCGGAATTAAATACAAAAGGTGCAATGCCGCCTTAAGTACAAGAATAGAGACTCTTCTTACAGTCGGTGCTTTGAGCATTCCCTGTGAGACCTGTATTAGTTTCTGATACACCACTGCAGGTTCAATGTATTCCTTGGACCTTCACATTGACGATGAAACACAGAAATCGCATCGGAATTAAATACAAAAGGCGCAATGCCGCCTTAAGTACAAGAATAGAAACTCTTCTTACAGTCGGTGCTTTGAGCATTTCCTGTGAGACCAGTATTAGTTTCTGATACACCACTGCAGGTTCAATGTATTCCTTGGACCTTCACATTGACGATGAAACACAGAAATCGCATCGGAATTAATTACAAAAGGTCCAATGATGTCATAAGTACAAGAATAGAGACTCTTCTTACAGTCGGTGCTTTGAGCATTTCCTGTGAGACCAGTATTAGTTTCTGATACACCACTCCAGGTTCATTGTATTCCTTGAACCTTCACATTGACGATGAAACACAGAAATCGCATCGGAATTAAATACAAAAGGCAAACTGCCGCGTAAGTACAAGAATAGAGACTCTTCTTACAGTCGGTGCTTTTAGCATTCCCTGTGAGACCAGTATTAGATTCCGATACACCTCAGCAGGTTGAATGTATTGCTAGGATCTTCACATTGACGATGAAACACAGAAATCGCATCGGAATTAAATACAAAAGGCACAATGTCGCCTTAAGTACAAGAATAGAGACTCTTCTTACAGTCGGTGCTTTGAGCATTCCCTGTGAGACCAGAATTAGTTTCCGATACACCACTCCTGGTTCAATGTATTCCTTGGACCTTCACATTGACGATGAAGCACAGAAATCGCATCGGAATGAAATACAAAAGGCAAACTGCCGCGTAAGTACAAGAATAGAGACTCTTCTTACAGTCGGTGCTTTCAGCATTCCCTGTGAGTCCAGTATTAGTTTCCGATACACCTCAGCAGGTTCAATGTAATCCTAGGACCTTCACATTGACGATGAAACACAGAAATCGCATCGGAATTAAATACAAAAGGCACAATGCCGTCTTAAGTACAAGAATAGAGACTCTTCTTACAGTCGGTGCTTTCAGCATTCCCTGTGAGACCAGTATTAGTTTCCAATACACCTCAGCAGGTTCAATGTATTCCTAGGACTTTCACATTGACGATGAAACACAGAAATCGCATCTGAATTAAATACAAAAGGCAGAATGCCGCCTTAAGTACAAGAATAGAAACTCTTACTACAGTCGGTGCTTTGAGCATTCCCTGTGAGACCAGTATCAGTTTCCGATACACCAATGCAGGTTCAATGTATTCCTTGGACCTTCACATTGACGATGAAACACAGAAATCGAATCCGAATTAAATACAATTGGCACAATGCCGTCGTAAGTACAAGAATAGAGACTCTTCTTACAGTCGGTGCTATGAGCATTCGCTGTTAGACCTGTATTAGTTTCCGATACACCACTGCAAGTTCAATGTATTTCTTGGACCTTCACATTGACGATTAAACACAGATATCGCATCGGAATTAAATAGACAAAACGCAATGCCGCCTTAAGTACCAGTATAGACACTCTTCTTACAGTCGGTGATTTGAGCATACCCTGTGAGACCAGTATTAGTTTCTGATACACCACTGGAGGTTAAATGTAATCCTTGGACCTTCACATTGACAATGAAACACAGAAATCGCATCGGAATTAAATACAAAAGGCAAACTGCCGCGTAAGTACAAAAATAGAAACTCTTCTTACAGTCGGTGCTTTGAGCATTCCCTGTGGGACCAGTATTAGTTTCCGTTACACCACTGCAGGTTCAATGTATTCCTAGGACCTTCACATTGACGATGAAACACAGAAATCGCACTGGAATTAAATACAAAAGGCACAATGTCGCCTTAAGTACAAGAATAGAGACTCTTCTTGCAGTCGGTGCTTTGAGCATTCCCTGTGAGACCAGAATTAGTTTCCGATACACCACTCCAGGTTCAATGTATTCCTTGGACCTTCACATTTACGATGAAACACAGAAATCGCATCGGAATGAAATACAAAAGGCAAACTGCTGCGTAAGTACAAGAATAGAGACTCTTCTTACGGTCGGTGCTTTCAGCATTCCCTGTGAGACCAGTATTAGCTTCCTATACACCTCTGCAGGTTCAATGTATTCCTAGGACCTTCACATTGACGATGAAACACAGAAATCGCATCGGAATTAAATACAAAAGGCGCATGCCGCCTTAAGTACAAGAATTGAGACTCTTCTTACTGTCGGTGCTTTGAGTACTCCCTGTGAGACCAGAATTAGTTTCCGATACACCACTCCTGGTTCAATGTATTCCTTGGACCTTCACATTGACGATGAAACACAGAAATCGCATCGGAATGAAATACAAAAGGCAAACTGCCGCGTAAGTACAAGAATAGAGACTCTTCTTACAGTCGGTGCTTTCAGCATTCCCTGTGAGACCAGTATTAGTTTCCGATACACCTCAACAGGTTCAATGTATTCCTAACACCTTCACATTGACGATGAAACACAGACATCGCATCGCAATTAAATACAAAAGGCACAATGCCGTCTTAACTACAAGAATAGAGACTCTTCTTACAGTCGGTGCTTTCAGCATTCCCTGTGAGACCAGTATTAGTTTCCGATACACCTCAGCAGGTTCAATGTATTCCTAGGACCTTCACATTGACGATGAAACACAGAAATCGCATCTGAATTAAATACAAAAGGCACAATGCCGCCTTAAGTACAAGAATAGAAACTCTTCCTACAGTCGGTGCTTTGAGCATTCCCTGTGAGACCAGTATTAGTTTCCGATACACCACTGCAGGTTCAATGTATTCCTTGGACCTTCACATTGACGATGAAACACAGAAAACTCATCGGAATTAAATACAAAAGGCCCAATGTCGCCTTAAATACAAGAATAGAGACTCTTCTTACAGTCGGTGTTTTGAGCATTCCCTGAGAGACCAGTGTTAGTTTCCGATACACCACTGCAGGTTCAATGTATTCCTTGGACCTTCACATTGACGATGAAACACAGAAATCGCATCGGAATGAAATACAAAAGGCAAACTGCCGCGTAAGTACAAGAATAGAGACTCTTCTTACAGTCGGTGCTTTCAGCATTCCCTGTGAGACCAGTATTAGTTTCCGATACACCTCAGCAGGTTCAATGTATTCCTAGGACCTTCACATTGACGATGAAACACAGAAATCGCATCGGAATTAAATACAAAAGGCACAATGCCGTCTTAAGTACAAGAATAGAGACTCTTCTTACAGTCGGTGCTTTCAGCATTCCCTGTGAGACCAGTATTAGTTTCCAATACACCTCAGCAGGTTCAATGTATTCCTAGGACTTTCACATTGACGATGGAACACAGAAATCGCATCTGAATTAAATACAAAAGGCAGAATGCCGCCTTAAGTACAAGAATAGAAACTCTTCCTACAGTCGGTGCTTTGAGCATTCCCTGTGAGACCAGTATCAGTTTCCGATACACCAATGCAGGTTCAATGTATTCCTTGGACCTTCACATTGACGATGAAACACAGAAATCGCATCCGAATTAAATACAATTGGCACAATGCCGTCGTAAGTACAAGAATAGAGACTCTTCTTACAGTCGGTGCTATGAGCATTCGCTGTAAGACCTGTATTAGTTTCCGATACACCACTGCAGGTTCAATGTATTTCTTGGACCTTCACATTGACGATTAAACACAGATATCGCATCGGAATTAAATAGACAAGACGCAATGCCGCCTTAAGTACAAGTATAGACACTCTTCTTACAGTCGGTGATTTGAGCATACCCTGTGAGACCAGTATTAGTTTCTGATACACCACTGGAGGTTAAATGTATTCCTTGGACCTTCACATTTACGATGAAACACAGAAATCGCATCGGAATGAAATACAAAAGGCAAACTGCCGCGTAAGTACAAGAATAGAGACTCTTCTTACAGTCGGTGCTTTCAGCATTCCCTGTGAGACCAGTATTAGCTTCCTATACACCTCTGCAGGTTCAATGTATTCCTAGGACCGTCACATTGACGATGAAACACAGAAATCGCATCGGAATTAAATACAAAAGGCGTATGCCGCCTTAAGTACAAGAATTGAGACTCTTCTTACAGTCGGTGCTTTGAGTATTCCCTGTGAGACCAGAATTAGTTTCCGATACACCACTCCTGGTTCAATGTATTCCTTGGACCTTCACATTGACGATGAAACACAGAAATCGCATCGGAATGAAATACAAAAGGCAAACTGCCGCGTAAGTACAAGAATAGAGACTCTTCTTACAGTCGGTGCTTTCAGCATTCCCTGTGAGACCAGTATTAGTTTCCGATACACCTCAACAGGTTCAATGTATTCCTAACACCTTCACATTGACGATGAAACACAGAAATCGCATCGCAATTAAATACAAAAGGCACAATGCCGTCTTAACTACAAGAATAGAGACTCTTCTTACAGTCGGTGCTTTCAGCATTCCCTGTGAGACCAGTATTAGTTTCCGATACACCTCAGCAGGTTCAATGTATTCCTAGGACCTTCACATTGACGATGAAACACAGAAATCGCATCTGAATTAAATACAAAAGGCACAATGCCGCCTTAAGTACAAGAATAGAAACTCTTCCTACAGTCGGTGCTTCGAGCATTCCCTGTGAGACCAGTATTAGTTTCCGATACACCACTGCAGGTTCAATGTATTCCTTGGACCTTCACATTGACGATGAAACACAGAAAACTCATCGGAATTAAATACAAAAGGCCCAATGCCGCCTTAAATACAAGAATACAGACTCTTCTTACAGTCGGTGTTTTGAGCATTCCCTGAGAGACCAGTGTTAGTTTCCGATACACCACTGCAGGTTCAATGTATTCCTTGGACCTTCACATTGACGATGAAACACAGAAATCGCATCCGAATTAAATACAATTGGCACAATGCCGGCTTAAGTACAAGAATAGACACTCTTCTTACAGTCGGTGCTATGAGCATTCCCTGTGAGACCTGTATTAGTTTCCGATACACCACTGCAGGTTCAATGTATTTCTTGGACCTTCACATTGACGATGAAACACAGATATCGCATCGGAATTAAATACAAAACGCGCAATGCCGCCTTAAGTACAAATATAGAGACTCTTCTTACAGTCGGTGCTTTGAGCATTCCCTGTGAGACCAGTATTAGTTTCTGATACACCACTGCAGGTTCAATGTATTGCTTGGACCTTCACATTCACGATGAAACACAGAAATCGCATCGGAGTTAAATACAAAAGGCACAATGCCGCCTTAAGTACAAGAATAGAGACACTTCTTACAGTCGATGCTTTGAGCATTCCCTGTGAGACCAGTATTAGTTTCCGATAAACCATTGCAGGTTCAATGTATTTCTTGGACCTTCACATTGACGTTGAAACACAGAAATCGCATCGGAATGAAATACAAAAGGCGCAATGCCGCCTTCAGTACAAGAATAGAGACTCTTCTTACAGTCGGTGCTTTGAGCATTCCCTGTGAAACCAGTATTAGTTTCTGATACACCACTGCAGGTTCAATGTATTCCTTGGACCTTCACATTGACGATGAAACACAGAAATCGCATCGGAATTAATTACAAAAGGCACAATGATGTCATAAGTACAAGAATAGAGACTCTTCTTACAGTCGGTGCTTTGAGCATTCTCTGTGAGACCAGTATTAGTTTCCGATACACCACTGCAGGTTCAATGTATTCCTTGGACCATCACATTGACATTGAAACACAGTTATCGCATCGGAATTAAATACAAAAGGTGTAATGCCGCCTTAAGTACAAGAATAGAGACTCTTCTTACTGTCGGTGCTTTGAGCATTCCCTGTGAGACCAGTATTAGTTTCTGATACACCACTGCAGGTTCAATGTATTCCTTGGACCTTCACATTGACGATGAAACACAGAAATCGCATCGGAATGAAATACAAACGGCAAACTGCCGCGTAAGTACAAGAATAGAGACTCTTCTTACAGTCGGTGCTTTCAGCATTCCCTGTGAGACCAGTATTAGTTTCCGATACACCTCAGCAGGTTCATTGTATTACTAGGACCTTCACATTGACGATGAAACACAGAAATCGCATCAGAATTAAATAAAAAAGGCACAATGTCGCCTTAAGTACAAGAATTGAGACTGTTCTTACAGTCGGTGCTTTGAGCATTCCCTGTGAGACCAGTATTAGTTTCCGATACACCACTGCACGTTCAATGAATTCCTTGGACCTTCACATTGACGATGAAACACAGAAATCGCATCGGAATGAAATACAAAAGGCAAACTGCCGCGTAAGTACAAGAATAGAGACTCTTCTTACAGTCGGTGCTTTCAGCATTCCATGTGAGACCAGTATTAGTTTCCGATACAGCTCAGCAGTTTCAATGTATTCCTAGGACCTTCACATTGACGATGAAACACAGAAATCGCATCGGAATTATGTACAAAAGGCGCAATGCCGCCTTAAGTACAAGAATAGAGACTCCTCTTACATTCGGTGCTTTGAGCATTCCCTGTGAGACCAGAATTAGTTTCCGATACACCACTCCAGGTTCAATGTATTCCTTGGACATTCACATTGACGATGAAACAAAGAAATCGCATCGGAATGAAATACAAAAGGCAAACTGCCGCGTAAGTACAAGAATAGAGACTCTTCTTAC
The DNA here is from genome assembly GCF_023864345.2 of Schistocerca serialis cubense. Classification (NCBI taxonomy): domain Eukaryota; kingdom Metazoa; phylum Arthropoda; class Insecta; order Orthoptera; family Acrididae; genus Schistocerca; species Schistocerca serialis. Next base: position 1,067,698,949 of record NC_064640.1, read on the forward strand.
AGTCGGTGTTTTCAGCATTCCCTGTGAGACCAGTATTAGTTTCCGATACACCTCAGCAGGTCAATGTATACCTAGGACCTTCACATTGGCGATGAAACACAGAAATCGCATCGGAATTAAATACAAAAGGCACAATGTCGCCTTAAGTACAAGAATAGAGACTCTTCTTACAGTCGTTGCTTTGAGCATTCCCTGTGGGACCAGTATTAGTTTCCGTTACACCACTGCAGGTTCAATGTATTCCTAGGACCTTCACATTGACGATGAAACACAGAAAACGCATCGGAATTAAATACAAAAGGCACAATGTCGCCTTAAGTACAAGAATAGAGACCCTTCTTGCAGTCGGTGCTTTGAGCATTCCCTGTGAGACCAGAATTAGTTTCCGATACACCACTCCAGGTTCAATGTATTCCTTGGACCTTCACATTTACGATGAAACACAGAAATCGCATCGGAATGAAATACAAAAGGCGAACTACCGCGTAAGTACAAGAATAGAGACTCTTCTTACAGTCGGTGCTTTCAGCATTCCCTGTGAGACCAGTATTAGTTTCCGATACACCTCAGCAGGTTCAATGTATTCCTAGGACCTTCACATTGACAATGAAACACAGAAATCGCATCGGAATTAAATACAAAAGGCGCAATGCCGCCTTAAGTACAAGAATAGAGTCTGTTCTTACAGTCGGTGCTTTGAGCATTCCCTGTGAGACCAGAATTAGTTTCCGATACACCACTCCAGGTTCAATGTATTCCTTGGACCTTCACATTGACGATGAAACACAGAAATCGCATCGGAATGAAATACAAAAGGCAAACTGCCGCGTAAGTACAAGAATAGAGACTCTTCTTACAGTCGGTGCTTTCAGCATTCCCTGTGAGACCAGTATTAGTTTCCGATACACCTCAGCAGGTTCAATGTATTCCTAGGACCTTCACATTGACGATGAATCACAGAAATCGCATCGGAATTAAATACAAAAAGCGAAATGCCGCCTTAAGTACAAGAATAGAGACGCTTCTTACAGTCGGTGCCTTGAGCATTCCCTGGGAGACCAGAATTAGTTTCCGATACACCACTACAGGTTCAATGTATTCCTTGGACATTCACATTGAAGATGAAGCACAGAAATCGCATCGGAATGAAATACAAAAGGCAAACTGCCGCGAAAGTACAAGAATAGAGACTCTTCTTACAGTCGGTGCTTTCAGCATTCCCTGTGAGACCAGAATTAGTTTCCGATACACCTCAGCAGGTTCAATGTATTCCTAATACCTTCACATTGACGATGAAACACAGAAATCGCATCTGAATTAAATACAAATGGCACAATGCCGCCTTAAGTACAAGAATAGAAACTTTTCTTACAGTCGGTGTTTTGAGCATTCCCTGTGAGACCAGTATTAGTTTCCGATACACCACTGCAGGTTCAATGAATTCCTTGGACCTTCACATTGACGATGTAACACAGAAAACGCATCGGAATTAAATACAAAAGGCACAATGTCGCCTTAAGTACAAGAATAGAAACTCTTCGTACAGTCGGTGCTTTGAGCATTCCCTGTGAGACCAATATTAGTTTCCGATAAACCATTGCAGGTTCAATGTATTTCTTGGACCTTCACATTGACGTTGAAACACAGAAATCGCATCGGAATGAAATACAAAAGGCGCAATGCCGCCTTCAGTACAAGAATAGAGACTCTTCTTACAGTCGGTGCTTTGAGCATTCCCTGTGAAACCAGTATTAGTTTCTGATACACCACTGCAGGTTCAATGTATTCCTTGGACCTTCACATTGACGATGAAACACAGAAATCGCATCGGAATTAATTACAAAAGGCACAATGATGTCATAAGTACAAGAATAGAGACTCTTCTTACAGTCGGTGCTTTGAGCATTCTCTGTGAGACCAGTATTAGTTTCCGATACACCACTGCAGGTTCAATGTATTCCTTGGACCATCACATTGACGATGAAACACAGTTATCGCATCGGAATTAAATACAAAAGGTGTAATGCCGCCTTAAGTACAAGAATAGAGACTCTTCTTACTGTCGGTGCTTTGAGCATTCCCTGTGAGACCAGTATTAGTTTCTGATACACCACTGCAGGTTCAATGTATTCCTTGGACCTTCACATTGACGATGAAACACAGAAATCGCATCGGAATGAAATACAAACGGCAAACTGCCGCGTAAGTACAAGAATAGAGACTCTTCTTACAGTCGGTGCTTTCAGCATTCCCTGTGAGTCCAGTATTAGTTTCCGATACACCTCAGCAGGTTCATTGTATTACTAGGACCTTCACATTGACGATGAAACACAGAAATCGCATCAGAATTAAATAAAAAAGGCACAATGTCGCCTTAAGTACAAGAATTGAGACTGTTCTTACAGTCGGTGCTTTGAGCATTCCCTGTGAGACCAGTATTAGTTTCCGATACACCACTGCACGTTCAATGAATTCCTTGGACCTTCACATTGACGATGAAACACAGAACTCGCATCGGAATGAAATACAAAAGGCAAACTGCCGCGTAAGTACAAGAATAGAGACTCTTCTTACAGTCGGTGCTTTCAGCATTCCATGTGAGACCAGTATTAGTTTCCGATACAGCTCAGCAGTTTCAATGTATTCCTAGGACCTTCACATTGACGATGAAACACAGAAATCGCATCGGAATTATATACAAAAGGCGCAATGCCGCCTTAAGTACAAGAATAGAGACTCCTCTTACATTCGGTGCTTTGAGCATTCCCTGTGAGACCAGAATTAGTTTCCGATACACCACTCCAGGTTCAATGTATTCCTTGGACATTCACATTGACGATGAAACAAAGAAATCGCATCGGAATGAAATACAAAAGGCAAACTGCCGCGTAAGTACAAGAATAGAGACTCTTCTTACAGTCGGTGTTTTCAGCATTCCCTGTGAGACCAGTATTAGTTTCCGATACACCTCAGCAGGTCAATGTATACCTAGGACCTTCATATTGGCGATGAAACACAGAAATCGCATCGCAATTAAATACAAAAGGCACAATGTCGCCTTAAGTACAAGAATAGAGACTCTTCTTACAGTCGTTGCTTTGAGCATTCCCTGTGGGACCAGTATTAGTTTCCGTTACACCACTGCAGGTTCAATGTATTCCTAGGACCTTCACATTGACGATGAAACACAGATAACGCATCGGAATTAAATACAAAAGGCACAATGTCGCCTTAAGTACAAGAATAGAGACCCTTCTTGCAGTCGGTGCTTTGAGCATTCCCTGTGAGACCAGAATTAGTTTCCGATACACCACTCCAGGTTCAATGTATTCCTTGGACCTTCACATTTACGATGAAACACAGAAATCGCATCGGAATGAAATACAAAAGGCGAACTACCGCGTAAGTACAAGAATAGAGACTCTTCTTACAGTCGGTGCTTTCAGCATTCCCTGTGAGACCAGTATTAGTTTCCGATACACCTCAGCAGGTTCAATGTATTCCTAGGACCTTCACATTGACAATGAAACACAGAAATCGCATCGGAATTAAATACAAAAGGCGCAATGCCGCCTTAAGTACAAGAATAGAGTCTGTTCTTACAGTCGGTGCTTTGAGCATTCCCTGTGAGACCAGAATTAGTTTCCGATACACCACTCCAGGTTCAATGTATTCCTTGGACCTTCACATTGACGATGAAACACAGAAATCGCATCGGAATGAAATACAAAAGGCAAACTGCCGCGTAAGTACAAGAATAGAGACTCTTCTTACAGTCGGTGCTTTCAGCATTCCCTGTGAGACCAGTATTAGTTTCCGATACACCTCAGCAGGTTCAATTTATTCCTAGGACCTTCACATTGACGATGAATCACAGAAATCGCATCGGAATTAAATACAAAAAGCGAAATGCCGCCTTAAGTACAAGAATAGAGACGCTTCTTACAGTCGGTGCCTTGAGCATTCCCTGGGAGACCAGAATTAGTTTCCGATACACCACTACAGGTTCAATGTATTCCTTGGACATTCACATTGACGATGAAGCACAGAAATCGCATCGGAATGAAATACAAAAGGCAAACTGCCGCGAAAGTACAAGAATAGAGACTCTTCTTACAGTCGGTGCTTTCAGCATTCCCTGAGAGACCAGAATTAGTTTCCGATACACCTCAGCAGGTTCAATGTATTCCTAATACCTTCACATTGACGATGAAACACAGAAATCGCATCTGAATTAAATACAAATGGCACAATGCCGCCTTAAGTACAAGAATAGAAACTTTTCTTACAGTCGGTGTTTTGAGCATACCCTGTGAGACCAGTATTAGTTTCCGATACACCACTGCAGGTTCAATGAATTCCTTGGACCTTCACATTGACGATGTAACACAGAAAACGCATCGGAATTAAATACAAAAGGCACAATGTCGCCTTAAGTACAAGAATAGAAACTCTTCGTACAGTCGGTGCTTTGAGCATTCCCTGTGAGACCAATATTAGTTTCCGATACACCACTGCAGGTTCAATGTATTTCTTGGACCTTCACATTGACGATGAAACACAGATATCGCATCGGAATTAAATACAAAAGGCACAATGCCGCCTTAAGTACAAGAATAGAGACTCTTCTTACAGTCGATGCTTTGAGCATTCCCTGTGAGACCAGTATTAGTTTCCGATAAACCACTGCAGGTTCAATGTATTCCTTGGACCTTCACATTGACGTTGAAACACAGAAATCGAATCGGAATGGAATACAAAAGGCGCAATGCCGCCTTAAGTACAAGAATAGAGACTCTTCTTTCAGTCGGTGCTTTGAGCATTCCCTGTGAGACCAGTATTAGTTTCTGATACACCACTGCAGGTTCAATGTATTCCTTGGACCTTCACATTGACGATGAAACACAGAAATCGCATCGGAATTAATTACAAAAGGCACAATGATGTCATAAGTACAAGAATAGAGACTCTTCTTACAGTCGTGCTTTGAGCATTCTCTGTGAGACCAGTATTAGGTTCCGATACACCACTGCAGGTTCAATGTATTCCTTGGACCATCACATTGACGATGAAACACAAAAATCGCATCGGAATTAAATACAAAAGGTGCAATGCCGCCTTAAGTAAAAGAATAGAGACTCTTCTTACAGTCGGTGCTTTGAGCATTCCCTGTGAGACCAGTATTAGTTTCCGATACACCACTGCATGTTCAATGTATTCCTTGGACCTTCACATTGACGATGAAACACAGAAATCTCATCGGAATTAAATACAAAAGGCGCAATGCCGCCTTAAGTACAAGAATAGAGACTCTTCTTACAGTCGGTGCTTTGAGCATTCCCTGTGAGACCAGTATTAGATTCCGATACACCACAGCAAGTTCATAGTATTCCTTGGACCTTCACATTGACGATGAAACACAGAAGTCGCATCGCAATTAAATACAAAAGGCACAATGCCGTCTTAAGTACAAGAATAGAGACTCTTCTTGCAGTCGGTGCTTTGAGCATTCCCTGTGAGACCAGAATTAGTTTCCGATACACCACTCCCGGTTGAATGTATTCCTTGGACCTTCACATTTACGATGAAACACAGAAATCGCATCGGAATTAAATACGAAAAGCGAAATGCCGCCTTAAGTACAAGAATAGTGACGCTTCTTACGGTCGGTGCTTTGAGCATTCCCTGTGAGACCAGAATTTGTTTCCGATACACCACTACAGGTTCAATGTATTCCTTGGACATTCACATTTACGATGAAACACAGATATCGCATCGGAATGAAATACAAAAGGCGAACTACCGCGTAAGTACAAGAATAGAGACTCTTCTTACAGTCGGTGCTTTCAGCATTCCCTGTGAGACCAGTATTAGTTTCCGATACACCTCAGCAGGTTCAATGTAATCCTAGGACCTTCACATTGACAATGAAACACAGAAATGGCATCGGAATTAAATACAAAAGGCGCAATGCCGCCTTAAGTACAAGAATAGAGTCTGTTCTTACAGTCGGTCCTTTGAGCATTCCCTGTGAGACCAGAATTAGTTTCCGATACACCACTCCAGGTTCAATGTATTCCTTGGACCTTCACATTGACGATGAAACACAGAAATCGCATCGGAATGAAATACAAAAGGCAAACTGCCGCGTAAGTACAAGAATAGAGACTCTTCTTACAGTCGGTGCTTTCAGCATTCCCTGTGAGACCAGTATTAGTTTCCGATACACCTCAGCAGGTTCAATGTATTCCTAGGACCTTCACATTGACGATGAATCACAGAAATCGCATCGGAATTAAATACAAAAAGCGAAATGCCGCCTTAAGTACAAGAATAGAGACGCTTCTTACAGTCGGTGCCTTGAGCATTCCCTGGGAGACCAGAATTAGTTTCCGATACACCACTACAGGTTCAATGTATTCCTTGGACATTCACATAGACGATGAAGCACAGAAATCGCATCGGAATGAAATACAAAAGGCAAACTGCCGCGAAAGTACAAGAATAGAGACTCTTCTTACAGTCGGTGCTTTCAGCATTCCCTGTGAGACCAGAATTAGTTTCCGATACACCTCAGCAGGTTCAATGTATTCCTAATACCTTCACATTGACGATGAAACACAGAAATCGCATCTGAATTAAATACAAATGGCACAATGCCGCCTTAAGTACAAGAATAGAAACTTTTCTTACAGTCGGTGTTTTGAGCATTCCCTGTGAGACCAGTATTAGTTTCCGATACACCACTGCAGGTTCAATGAATTCCTTGGACCTTCACATTGACGATGTAACACAGAAAACGCATCGGAATTAAATACAAAAGGCACAATGTCGCCTTAAGTACAAGAATAGAAACTCTTCGTACAGTCGGTGCTTTGAGCATTCCCTGTGAGACCAATATTAGTTTCCGATACACCACTGCAGGTTCAATGTATTTCTTGGACCTTCACATTGACGATGAAACACAGATATCGCATCGGAATTAAATACAAAAGGCACAATGCCGCCTTAAGTACAAGAATAGAGACTCTTCTTACAGTCGATGCTTTGAGCACTCCCTGTGAGACCAGTATTAGTTTCCGATAAACCACTGCAGGTTCAATGTATTCCTTGGACCTTCACATTGACGTTGAAACACAGAAATCGAATCGGAATGGAATACAAAAGGCGCAATGCCGCCTTAAGTACAAGAATAGAGACTCTTCTTTCAGTCGGTGCTTTGGGCATTCCCTGTGAGACCAGTATTAGTTTCTGATACACCACTGCAGGTTCAATGTATTCCTTGGACCTTCACATTGACGATGAAACACAGAAATCGCATCGGAATTAATTACAAAAGGCACAATGATGTCATAAGTACAAGAATAGAGACTCTTCTTACAGTCGTGCTTTGAGCATTCTCTGTGAGACCAGTATTAGGTTCCGATACACCACTGCAGGTTCAATGTATTCCTTGGACCATCACATTGACGATGAAACACAAAAATCGCATCGGAATTAAATACAAAAGGTGCAATGCCGCCTTAAGTAAAAGAATAGAGACTCTTCTTACAGTCGGTGCTTTCAGCATTCCCTGTGAGACCAGTATTAGTTTCCGATACACCACTGCAGGTTCAATGTATTCCTTGGACCTTCACATTGACGATGAAACACAGAAATCTCATCGGAATTAAATACAAACGGCGCAATGCCGCCTTAAGTACAAGAATAGAGACTCTTCTTACAGTCGGTGCTTTGAGCATTCCCTGTGAGACCAGTATTAGATTCCGATACACCACAGCAAGTTCATAGTATTCCTTGGACCTTCACATTGACGATGAAACACAGAAGTCGCATCGCAATTAAATACAAAAGGCACAATGCCGTCTTAAGTACAAGAATAGAGACTCTTCTTGCAGTCGGTGCTTTGAGCATTCCCTGTGAGACCAGAATTAGTTTCCGATACACCACTCCCGGTTCAATGTATTCCTTGGACCTTCACATTTACGATGAAGAACAGAAATCGCATCGGAATTAAATACAAAAAGCGAAATGCCGCCTTAAGTACAAGAATAGTGACGCTTCTTACAGTCGGTGCTTTGAGCATTCCCTGTGAGACCAGAATTAGTTTCCGATACACCACTACAGGTTCAATGTATTCCTTGGACATTCACATTGACGATGAAACACAGAAATCGCATCGGAATGAAATACAAAAGGCAAACTGCAGCGTAAGTACAAGAATAGAGACTCTTCTTACAGTCGGTGCTTTCAGCATTCCCTGTGAGACCAGAATTAGTTTCCGATACACCTCAGCACTTTCAGTGTATTCCTAGGACTTTCACATTGACGATGAAACACAGAAATCGCATCGGAATTAAATACAAAAGGCACAATGCCGTCTTAAGTACAAGAATAGAGACTCTTCTTACAGTCGGTGCTTTCAGCATTCTCTGTGAGACCAGTATTAGTTTCCGATACACCTCAGCAGGTTCAAAGTATTCCTAGGACCTTCACATTGACGATGAAACACAGAAATCGCATCTGAATTAAATACAAATGGCACAATGCCGCCTTAAGTACAAGAATAGAAACTCTTTTTACAGTCGGTGCTTTGAGCATTCCCTGTGAGACCAGTTTTAGTTTCCGATACACCACTGCAGGTTCAATGAATTCCTTGGACCTTCACCTAGACGAAGTAACACAGAAAACGCATCGGAATTAAATACAAAAGGCACAATGTCGCCTTAAGTAAAAGAATAGAAACTCTTCGTATAGTCGGTGCTTTGAGCATTCCCTGTGAGACCAATATTAGTTTCCGATACACCACTGCAGGTTCAATGTATTTCTTGGACCTTCACATTGACGATGAAACACAGAAATCGCATCGGAATTCATTACAAAAGGCACAATGATGTTATAAGTACAAGAATAGAGACTCTTCTTACAGTCGTGCTTTGAGCATTCTCTGTGAGACCAGTATTAGGTTCCGATACACCACTGCAGGTTCAATGTATTCCTTGGACCATCACATTGACGATAAAACACAGAAATCGAATCGGAATTAATTACAAAAGGCACAATGATGTTATAAGTACAAGAATAGAGACTCTTCTTACAGTCGGTGCTTTCAGCATTCCCTGTGAGACCAGTATTAGTTTCCGATACACCTCAGCAGGTTCAATGTATTCCTAGGACCTTCACATTGACGATGAATCACAGAAATCGCATCGGAATTAAATACAAAAAGCGAAATGCCGCCTTAAGTACAAGAATAGAGACGCTTCTTACAGTCGGTGCTCTGAGCACTCCCTGTGAGACCAGAATTAGTTTCCGATACACCACTACAGGTTCAATGGATTCCTTGGACATTCACATTGACGATGAAGCACAGAAATCGCATCGGAATGAAATACAAAAGGCAAACTGCCGCGAAAGTACAAGAATAGAGACTCTTCTTACAGTCGGTGCTTTCAGCATTCCCTGTGAGACCAGAATTAGTTTCCGATACACCTCAGCAGGTTCAATGTATTCCTAGGACCTTCACATTGACGATGAGACACAGAAATCGCATCTGAATTAACTACAAATGGCACAATGCCGCCTTAAGTACAAGAATAGAAACTTTTCTTACAGTCGGTGCTTTGAGCATTCCCTGTGAGACCAGTATTAGTTTCCGATACACCACTGCAGGTTCAATGAATTCCTTGGACCTTCACATTGACGATGTAACACAGAAAACGCATCGGAATTAAATACAAAAGGCACAATGTCGCCTTAAGTACAAGAATAGAAACTCTTCGTACAGTCGGTGCTTTGAGCATTCCCTGTGAGACCAATATTAGTTTCCGATACACCACTGCAGGTTCAATGTATTTCTTGGACCTTCACATTGACGATGAAACACAGATATCGCATCGGAATTAAATACAAAACGCGCAATGCCGCCTTAAGTACAAGTATAGAGACTCTTTTTACAGTCGGTGATTTGAGCATTCCCTGTGAGACCAGTATTAGTTTCTGATACACCACTGCAGGTTCAATGTATTCCTTGGACCTTCACATTGACGATGAAACACAGAAATCTCATCGGAATTAAATACAAAAGGCGCAATGCCGCCTTAAGTACAAGAATAGAGACTCTTCTTACAGTCGGTGCTTTGAGCATTCCCTGTGAGACCAGTATTAGATTCCGATACACCACAGCAAGTTCATAGTATTCCTTGGACCTTCACATTGACGATGAAACACAGAAGTCGCATCGCAATTAAATACAAAAGGCACAATGCCGTCTTAAGTACAAGAATAGAGACTCTTCTTACAGTCGGTGCTTTCAGCATTCCCTGTGAGACCAGAATTAGTTTCCGATACACCTCAGCAGGTTCAATGTATTCCTAGGATCTTCACATTGACGATGAAACACAGAAATCGCATCGGAATAAAATACAAAAGGCACAATGTCGCCTTAAGTACAAGAATAGAGACTCTTCTTACAGTCGGTGCTTTGAGCATTCCCTGTGAGACCAGTATTAGTTTCCGATACAACACTGCAGGTTCAATGTATTCCTTGGACCTTCACATTGACGATGAAATACATAAATCGCATCGGAATTAAATACAAAAGGCACAATGCCGGATTAAGTACAAGAATGGAGACTCTTCTTACAGTCGGTGCTTTGAGCATTCCCTGTGAGACCAGAATTAGTTTCCGATACACCACTCCAGGTTCAATGTATTCCTTGGACCTTCACATTGACGATGAAACACATAAATCGCATCGGAATGAAATACAAAAGTCAAACTGCTGCGTAAGTACAAGAATAGGGACTCTTCCTACAGTCGGTGCTTTGAGCATTCCCTGTGAGACCAGAATTAGTTTCCGATACACCTCAGCACGTTCAATGTATTACTAGGGCCTTCACATTGCCGATGAAACACAGAAATCGCATCGCAATTAAATACAAAAGGCACAATGCCGTCTTAAGTACAAGAATAGAGACTCTTCTTACAGTCGGTGTTTGAGCATTCCCTGTGAGACCAGTATTAGTTTCCGATACACCTCAGCAGGTTCAATGTATTCCTAGGACCTTCACATTGACGATGAAACACAGAAATCGCATCGGAATTAAATACAAAAGGCACAATGTCGCCTTAAGTACAAGAATAGAGACTCTTCTTACAGTCGGTGCTTTGAGCATTCCCTGTCAGACCAGTGTTAGTTTCCGATACAACACTGCAGGTTCAATGTATTCCTTGGACCTTCACATTGACGATGAAACACAGAAATCGCATCGGAATTAATTACAAAAGGCACAATGATGTTATAAGTACAAGAATAGAGACTCTTCTTACAGTCGTGCTTTGAGCATTCTCTGTGAGACCAGTATTAGGTTCCGATACACCACTGCAGGTTCAATGTATTCCTTGGACCATCACATTGTCGATGAAACACAGAAATCGCATCGGAATTAATTACAAAAGGCACAATGATGTTATAAGTACAAGAATAGAGACTCTTCTTGCAGTCGGTGCTTTCAGCATTCCCTGTGAGACCAGTATTAGTTTCCGATACACCTCAGCAGGTTCAATGTATTCCTAGGACCTTCACATTGACGATGAATCACAGAAATCGCATCGGAATTAAATACAAAAAGCGAAATGCCGCCTTAAGTACAAGAATAGAGACGCTTCTTACAGTCGGTGCTTTGAGCATTCCCTGTGAGACCAGAATTAGTTTCCGATACACCACTACAGGTTCAATGTATTCCTTGGACATTCACATTGACGATGAAGCACAGAAATCGCATCGGAATGAAATACAAAAGGCAAACTGCCGCGAAAGTACAAGAATAGAGACTCTTCTTACAGTCGGTGCTTTCAGCATTCCCTGTGAGACCAGAATTAGTTTCCGATTCACCTCAGCAGGTTCAATGTATTCCTAGGACCTTCACATTGACGATGAAACACAGAAATCGCATCTGAATTAAATACAAATGGCACAATGCCGCCTTAAGTACAAGAATAGAAACTTTTCTTACAGTCGGTGCTTTGAGCATTCCCTGTGAGACCAGTATTAGTTTCCGATACACCACTGCAGGTTCAATGAATTCCTTGGACCTTCACATTGACGATGTAACACAGAAAACGCATCGGAATTAAATACAAAAGGCACAATGTCGCCTTAAGTACAAGAATAGAAACTCTTCGTACAGTCGGTGCTTTGAGCATTCCCTGTGAGACCAATATTAGTTTCCGATACACCACTGCAGGTTCAATGTATTTCTTGGACCTTCACATTGACGATGAAACACATATATCGCATCAGAATTAAATACAAAACGCGCAATGCCGCATTAAGTACAAGTATAGAGACTCTTTTTACAGTCGGTGATTTGAGCATTCCCTGTGAGACCAGTATTAGTTTCTGATACACCACTGCAGGTTCAATGTATTGCTTGGACCTTCACATTCACGATGAAACACAGATATCGCATCAGAGTTAAATACTAAAGGCACAATGCCGCCTTAAGTACAAGAATAGAGACTCTTCTTACAGTCGATGCTTTGAGCATTCCCTGTGAGACCAGTATTAGTTTCCGATAAACCACTGCAGGTTCAATGTATTCCTTGGACCTTCACATTGACGTTGAAACACAGAAATCGAATCGGAATGGAATACAAAAGGCGCAATGCCACCTTAAGTACAAGAATAGAGACTCTTCTTTCAGTCGGTGCTTTGAGCATTCCCTGTGAGACCAGTATTAGTTTCTGATACACCACTGCAGGTTCAATGTATTCCTTGGACCTTCACATTGACGATGAAACACAGAAATCGCATCGGAATTAATTACAAAAGGCACAATGATGTCATAAGTACAAGAATAGAGACTCTTCTTACAGTCGTGCTTTGAGCATTCTCTGTGAGACCAGTATTAGGTTCCGATACACCACTGCAGGTTCAATGTATTCCTTGGACCATCACATTGACGATGAAACACAATAATCGCATCGGAATTAAATACAAAAGGTGCAATGCCGCCTTAAGTAAAAGAATAGAGACTCTTCTTACAGTCGGTGCTTTGAGCATTCCCTGTGAGACTAGTATTAGTTTCCGATACACCACTGCAGGTTCAATGTATTCCTTGGACCTTCACATTGACGATGAAACACAGAAATCTCATCGGAATTAAATACAAAAGGGGGCAATGCCGCCTTAAGTACAAGAATAGAGACTCTTCTTACAGTCGGTGCTTTGAGCAATCCCTGTGAGACCAGTATTAGATTCCGATACACCACAGCAAGTTCATAGTTTTCCTTGGACCTTCACATTGACGATGAAACACAGAAGTCGCATCGCAATTAAATACAAAAGCACAATGCCGTCTTAAGTACAAGAATAGAGACTCTTCTTGCAGTCGGTGCTTTGAGCATTCCCTGTGAGACCAGAATTAGTTTCCGATACACCACTCCCGGTTCAATGTATTCCTTGGACCTTCACATTTACGATGAAACACAGAAATCGCATCGGAATTAAATACAAAAAGCGAAATGCCGCCTTAAGTACAAGAATAGTGACGCTTCTTACAGTCGGTGCTTTGAGCATTCCCTGTGAGACCAGAATTAGTTTCCGATACACCACTACAGGTTCAATGTATTCCTTGGACATTCACATTGACGATGAAACACAGAAATCGCATCGGAATGAAATACAAAAGGCAAACTGCCGCGTAAGTACAAGAATAGAGACTCTTCTTACAGTCGGTGCTTTCAGCATTCCCTGTGAGACCAGAATTAGTTTCCGATACACCTCAGCAGGTTCAATGTATTCCTAGGACCTTCACATTGACGATGAAACACAGAAATCGCATCGGAATTAAATACAAAAGGCACAATGCCGTCTTAAGTACAAGAATAGAGACTCTTCTTACAGTCGGTGCTTTCAGCATTATCTGTGAGACCAGTATTAGTTTCCGATACACCTCAGCAGGTTCAAAGTATTCCTAGGACCTTCACATTGACGATGAAACACAGAAATCGCATCTGAATTAAATACAAATGGCACAATGCCGCCTTAAGTACAAGAATAGAAACTCTTCTTACAGTCGGTGCTTTGAGCATTCCCTGTGAGACCAGTATTAGTATCCGATACACCACTGCAGGTTCAATGAATTCCTTGGACCTTCACATTGACGATGTAACACAGAAAACGCAACGGAATTAAATACAAAAGGCACAATGTCGCCTTAAGTAAAAGAATAGAAACTCTTCGTATAGTCGGTGCTTTGAGCATTCCCTGTGAGACCAATATTAGTTTCCGAAACACCACTGCAGGTTCAATGTATTTCTTGGACCTTCACATTGACGATGAAACACAGAAATCGCATCGGAATTAATTACAAAAGGCACAATGATGTTATAAGTACAAGAATAGAGACTCTTCTTACAGTCGTGCTTTGAGCATTCTCTGTGAGACCAGTATTAGGTTCCGATACACCACTGCAGGTTCAATGTATTCCTTGGACCATAACATTGACGATGAAACACAGAAATCGCATCGGAATTAAATACAAAATGTGCAATGCCGCCTTAAGTACAAGAATAGAGACTCTTCTTACAGTCGGTGCTTTGAGCATTCCCTGTGAGACCAGTATTAGTTTCCGATACACCACTGCAGGTTCAATGTATTCCTTGGACCTTCACATTGACGATGAAACACAGAAATCGCATCGGAATTAAATACAAAAGGCGCAATGCCGCCTTAAGTACAAGAATAGAGACTCTTCTTACAGTCGGAGCTTTGAGCATTCCCTGTGAGACCAGTATTAGATTCCGATACACCACAGCAAGTTCATTGTATTCCTTGGACCTTCACATTGACCATGAAACACAGAAGTCGCAACGCAATTAAATACAAAAGGCACAATGCCGTCTTAAGTACAAGAATAGAGACTCTTCTTGCACTCGGTGCTTTGAGCATTCCCTGTGAGACCAGAATTAGTTTCCGATACACCACTCCAGGTTCAATGTATTCCTTGGACCTTCACATTTACGATGAAACACAGAAATCGCATCGGAATGAAATACAAAAGGCAAACTGCCGCGTAAGTACAAGAATAGAGACTCTTCTTACAGTCGGTGCTATCAGCATTCCCTGTGAGACCAGTATTAGTTTCCGATACACCTCAGCAGGTTCAATGTATTCCTTGGACCTTCACATTGACGATGAAACACAGAAATCGCATCGGAATTAAATACAAAAGGAGCAATGCCGCCTTAAGTACAAGAATAGAGTCTCTTCTTACAGTCGGTGCTTTGAGCATTCCCTGTGAGACCAGAATTAGTTTCCGATACACCACTCCAGGTTCAATGTATACCTTGGATCTTCACATTGACGATGAAACACAGAAATCGCATCGGAATGAAACACAAAAGGCAAACTGCCGCGTAAGTACAAGAATAGAGACTCTTCTTACAGTCGGTGATTTCAGCATTCCCTGTGAGACCAGTATTAGTTTCCGATACACCTCAGCAGGTTCAATGTATTCCTAGGACCTTCACATTGACGATGAATCACAGATATCGCATCGGAATTAAATACAAAAAGCGAAATGCCGCCTTAAGTACAAGAATAGTGACGCTTCTTACAGTCGGTGCTTTGAGCATTCCCTGTGAGACCAGAATTAGTTTCCGATACACCACTACAGGTTCAATGTATTCCTTGGACATTCACATTGACGATGAAACACAGAAATCGCATCGGAATGAAATACAAAAGGCAAACTGCCGCGTAAGTACAAGAATAGAGACTCTTCTTACAGTCGGTGCTTTCAGCATTCCCTGTGAGACCAGAATTAGTTTCCGATACACCTCAGCAGGTTCAATGTATTCCTATTACCTTCACATTGACGATGAAACACAGAAATCGCATCGGAATTAAATACAAAAGGCACAATGCCGTCTTAAGTACAAGAATAGAGACTCTTCTTACAGTCGGTGCTTTCAGCATTCTCTGTGAGACCAGTATTAGTTTCCGATGCACCTCAGCAGTTTCAAAGTATTCCTAGGACCTTCACATTGACGATGAAACACAGAAATCGCATCTGAATTAAATACAAATGGCACAATGCCGCCTTAAGTACAAGAATAGAAACTCTTCTTACAGTCGGTGCTTTGAGCATTCCCTGTGAGACCAGTATTAGTTTCCGATACACCACTACAGGTTCAATGAATTCCTTGGACCTTCACATTGACGATGTAACACAGAAAACGCATCGGAATTAAATACAAAAGGCACAATGTCGCCTTAAGTACAAGAATAGAAACTCTTCGTACAGTCGGTGCTTTGAGCATTCCCTGTGAGACCAATATTAGTTTCCGATACACCACTGCAGGTTCAATGTATTTCTTGGACCTTCACATTGACGATGAAACACAGATATCGCATCGGAATTAAATACAAAAGGCGCAATGCCGCATTAAGTACAAGTATAGAGACTCTTTTTACAGTCGGTGATTTGAGCATTCCCTGTGAGACCAGTATTAGTTTCTGATACACCACTGCAGGTTCAATGTATTGCTTGGACCTTCACATTCACGATGAAACACAGATATCGCATCGGAGTTAAATACAAAAGGCACAATGCCGCCTTAAATACAAGAATAGAGACTCTTCTTACAGTCGATGCTTTGAGCATTCCCTGTGAGACCAGTATTAGTTTCTGATACACCACTGCAGGTTCAATGTATTCCTTGGACCTTCACATTGACGATGAAACACAGAAATCGCTTCGGAATAAATTACAAAAGGCACAATGATGTCATAAGTACATGAATAGAGACTCTTCTTACAGTCGTGCTTTGAGCATTCTCTGTGAGACCAGTATTAGGTTCCGATACACCACTGCAGGTTCAATGTATTCCTTGGACCATCACATTGACGATGAAACACAGAAATCGCATCGGAATTAAATACAAAAGGTGCAATGCCGCCTTAAGTACAAGAATAGAGACTCTTCTTACAGTCGGTGCTTTGAGCATTCCCTGAGAGACCAGTATTAGTTTCCGATACACCACTGCAGGTTCAATGTATTCCTTGGACCTTCACATTGACGATGAAACTCAGAAATCGCATCGGAAGTAAATACAAAATCCGCAATGCCGCCTTAAGTACAAGAATGGAGACTCTTCTTACAGTCGGTGCTTTGAGCACTCCCAGTGAGACCAGTATTAGATTCCGATACACCACAGCAAGTTCATTGTATTCCTTGGACCTTCACATTGACGATGAAACACAGAAGTCGCATCGCAATTAAATACAAAAGGCACAATGCCGTCTTAAGTACAAGAATAGAGACTCTTCTTACAGTTGGTGCTTTCAGCATTCCCTGTGAGACCAGTATTAGTTTCCGATACACCTCAGCAGGTTCAATGTATTCGTAGGACCTTCACATTGACGATGAAACACAGAAATCGCATCGGACTTAAATACAAAACGCACAATGTCGCCTTAAGTACAAGAATAGAGACTCTTCTTACAGTCGGTGCTTTGAGCATTCCCTGTGAGACCAGTATTAGTTTCCGATACAACTCTGCAGGTTCAATGTATTCCTTGGACCTTCACATTGACGATGAAATACATAAATCGCATCGGAATTAAATACAAAAGGCACAATGCCGGATTAAGTACAAGAATGGTGACTCTTCTTACAGTCGGTGCTTTGAGCATTCCCTGTGAGACCAGAATTAGTTTCCGATACACCACTCCAGGTTCAATGTATTCCTTGGACCTTCACATTGACGATGAAACACAGAAATCGCATCGGAATGAAATACAAAAGTCAAACTGCTGCGTAAGTACAAGAATAGAGACTCTTCTTACAGTCGGTGCTTTGAGCATTCCCTGTGAGACCAGTATTAGTTTCCGATACACCTCAGCAGGTTCAATGTATTATTAGGGCCTTCACATTGCCGATGAAACACAGAAATCGCATCGCAATTAAATACAAAAGGCACAATGCCGTCTTAAGTACAAGAATAGAGACTCTTCTTACAGTCGGTGCTTTGAGCATTCCCTGTGAGACCAGTATTAGTTTCCGATACACCTCAGCAGGTTCAATGTATTCCTAGGACCTTCACATTGACGATGAAACACAGAAATCGCATCGGAATTAAATACAAAAGGCACAATGCCGCATTAAGTACAAGAATAGAGACTCTTCTTACAGTCGGTGCTTTGAGCATTCCCTGTGAGACCAGAATTAGTTTCTGATACACCACTCCAGGTTCAATGTATTCCTTGGACCTTCACATTGACGATGAAACACAGAAATCGCATCGGAATGAAATACAAAAGTCAAACTGCTGCGTAAGTACAAGAATAGAGACTCTTCTTACATTCGGTGCTTTGAGCATTCCCTGTGAGACCAGGATTAGTTTCCGATACACCTCAGCAGGTTCAATGTATTATTAGGGCCTTCACATTGCCGATGAAACACAGAAATCGCATCGCAATTAAATACAAAAGGCACAATGCCGTCTTAAGTACAAGAATAGAGACTCTTCTTACAGTCGGTTCTTTGAGCATTCCCTGTGAGACCAGTATTAGTTTCCGATACACCTCAGCAGGTTCAATGTATTCCTAGGACCTTCACATTGACGATGAAACACAGAAATCGCATCGGAATTAAATTCAAAAGGCACAATGTCGGCTTAAGTACAAGAATAGAGACTCTTCTTACAGTCGGTGCTTTGAGCATTCCCTGTCAGACCAGTATTAGTTTCCGATACAACACTGAAGGTTCAATGTATTCCTTGGACCTTCACATTGACGATGAAACACAGAAATCGCATCGGAATTAAATACAAAAGGCACAATGCCGCATTAAGTACAAGAGTAGATACTCTTCTTACAGTCGGTGCTTTCAGCATTCCCTGTGAGACCAGTATTAGTTTACGATACACCTCAGCAGGTTCAATGTATTACTAGGACCTTCACATTGACGATGAAACACAGAAATCGCATCGCAATTAAATACAAAAGGCAATATGCCGTCTAAAGTACAAGAATAGAGACTCTTCTTACAGTAGGTGCTTTCAGCATTTCCTGTGAGACCAGTATTAGTTTCCGATACACCCTAGCTGGTTCAATGTATTCCTAGGACCTTCACATTGACGATGAAACACAGAAATCGCTTCGGAATTAAATACAAAAGGCACAATGTCGCATTAAGTACAAGAATAGAGACTCTTCTTACAGTCGGTGCTTTGAGCATTCCCTGTGAGAACAGTATTAGTTTCCGATACAACACTGCAGGATCAATGTATTCCTTGGACCTTCACATTGACGATGAAACACAGAAATCGCATCGGAATTAAATACAAAAGGCACAATGCCGCATTAAGTACAAGAATAGTGACTCTTCTTACAGTCGGTGCTTTGAGCATTCCCTGTGAGACCAGAATTAGTTTCCGATACAC
This sequence comes from Schistocerca serialis cubense, assembly GCF_023864345.2. Lineage (NCBI taxonomy): Eukaryota > Metazoa > Arthropoda > Insecta > Orthoptera > Acrididae > Schistocerca > Schistocerca serialis. The sequence goes on from NC_064640.1 coordinate 1,067,718,404, forward strand.
CACTCCAGGTTCAATGCATTCCTTGGACCTTCACATTGACGATGAAACACAGAAATCACATCGGAATGAAATACAAAAGGCAAACTGCCGCGTAAGTATAAGAAAAGGGACTCTTCTTACAGTCGGTGCTTTCAGCATTCTCTGTGAGACAGTATTAGTTTCCGATACACCTCAGCAGGTTCAATGTATTACTAGGACCTTCACATTGACGATGAAACACAGAAATCGCATCGCAATTAAATACAAAAGGCACAATGACGTCTTAAGTACAAGAATAGATACTCTTCTTACAGTCGGTGCTTTCAGCATTCCCTGTGAGACCAGTATTAGTTTCCGATACACCTCAGCAGGTTCAATGTATTCCTAGGACCTTCACATTGACGATGAAACACAGATATCGCATTGGAATTTAATACAAAAGGCACAATGTCGCCTTAAGTACAAGAATAGAGACTCTCCTTACAGTCGGTGCTTTGAGCATTCCCTGTGAGACCAGTTTTAGTTCCCGATACAACACTGCAGGTTCAATGTATTCGTAGGACCTTCACATTGACGATGAAACACAGAAATCGCATCGGAATTAAATAAAAAAGGCACAATGCCTCATTAAGTACAAGAATAGTGACTCTTCTTACAGTCGGTGCTTTGAGCATTCCCTGTGAGACCAGAATTAGTTTCCGATACACCACTCCAGGTTCAATGTATTCCTTGGACCTTCACATTGACGATGAAACACAGAAATCGTATCGGAATGAAATACAAAAGGCAAACTGCCGCGTAAGTATAAGAAAAGAGACTCTTCTTACAGTCGGTGCTTTCAGCATTCCCTGTGAGACCAGTATTAGTTTCCGATACACCTCAGCAGGTTCAATGTATTCCTAGGATCTTCACATTGACGATGAAACACAGAAATCGCATCGGAATTAAATACAAAAGGCACAATGTCGCCTTAAGTACAAGAATAGAGACTCTTCTTACAGTCGGTGCTTTGAGCATTCCCTGTGAGACCAGTATTAGTTTCTGATACAACACTGCAGGTTCAATGTATTCCTTGGACCTTCACATTGACGATGAAACACAGAATTCGCATCGGAATGAAACACAAAAGGCAAAATGCCGCGTAAGTATAAGAATAGAGACTCTTCTTACAGTCGGTGCTTTCAGCATTCCCTGTGAAACCAGTATTAGTTTCCGATACACCTCAGCAGGTTCAATGTATTCCTAGGACCTTCACATTGACGATGCAACACAGAAATCGCATCGGAATTAAATACAAAAGGCACAATGCCGCATTAAGTACAAGAATAGAGGCTCTTCTTACAGTCAGTGCTTTGAGCATTCCCTTTGAGACCAGAATTAGTTTCCGATACACCACTCCAGGTTCAATGTATTCCTTGGACCTTCACATTGACGATGAAACACAGAAATCGCATCGGAATGAAAAACAAAAGGCAAACTGCCGCATAAGTACAAGAATAGAGACTCTTCTTACAGTCGGTGCTTTCAGCATTCCCTGTGAGACCAGTATTAGTTTCCGATACACCTCAGCAGGTTCAATGTATTACTAGGACCTTCACATTGATGATGAAACACAGAAATCGCATCGGAATTAAATACAAAAGGCACAATGTTGCCTTAAGTACAAGAATAGAGACTCTTCTTGCAGTCGGTGCTTTGAGCATTCCCTGTGAGACCAGAATTAGTTTCCGATACACCACTCAAGGTTCAATGTTTTCCTTGGACCTTCACATTGACGATGAAACACAGAAATCGCATCGGAATGAAATACAAAAGGCAAACTGCCGCGTAAGTACAAGAATAGAGACTGTTCTTACAGTCGGTGCTTTCAGCATTCCCTGTGAGACCAGTATTAGTTTCTGATACACCACTGCAGGTTCAATGTATTCCTTGGACCTTCACATTGACGATGAAACACAGAAATCGCATCGGAATTAATTACAAAAGGCACAATGATGTCATAAGTACAAGAATAGAGACTCTTCTTACAGTCGTGCTTTGAGCATTCTCTGTGAGACCAGTATTAGGTTCCGATACACCACTGCAGGTTCAATGTATTCCTTGGACCATCACATTGACGATGAAACACAATAATCGCATCGGAATTAAATACAAAAGGTGCAATGCCGCCTTAAGTAAAAGAATAGAGACTCTTCTTACAGTCGGTGCTTTGAGCATTCCCTGTGAGACCAGTATTAGTTTCCGATACACCACTGCAGGTTCAATGTATTCCTTGGACCTTCACATTGACGATGAAACACAGAAATCTCATCGGAATTAAATACAAAAGGCGCAATGCCGCCTTAAGTACAAGAATAGAGACTCTTCTTACAGTCGGTGCTTTGAGCATTCCCTGTGAGACCAGTATTAGATTCCGATACACCACAGCAAGTTCATAGTATTCCTTGGACCTTCACATTGTCGATGAAACACAGAAGTCGCATCGCAATTAAATACAAAAGGCACAATGCCGTCTTAAGTACAAGAATAGAGACTCTTCTTGCAGTCGGTGCTTTGAGCATTCCCTGTGAGACCAGAATTAGTTTCCGATACACCACTCCCGGTTCAATGTATTCCTTGGACCTTCACATTTACGATGAAACACAGAAATCGCATCGGAATTAAATACAAAAAGCGAAATGCCGCCTTAAGTACAAGAATAGTGACGCTTCTTACAGTCGGTGCTTTGAGCATTCCCTGTGAGACCATAATTAGTTTCCGATACACCACTACAGGTTCAATGTATTCCTTGGACATTCACATTGACGATGAAACACAGAAATCGCATCGGAATGAAATACAAAAGGCAAACTGCCGCGTAAGTACAAGAATAGAGACTCTTCTTACAGTCGGTGCTTTCAGCATTCCCTGTGAGACCAGAATTAGTTTCCGATACACCTCAGCAGGTTCAATGTATTCCTAGGACCTTCACATTGACGATGAAACACACAAATCGCATCGGAATTAAATACAAAAGGCACAATGCGGTCATAAGTACAAGAATAGAGACTCTTCTTACAGTCGGTGCTTTCAGCATTCTCTGTGAGACCAGTATTAGTTTCCGATACACCTCAGCAGGTTCAAAGTATTCCTAGGACCTTCACATTGACGATGAAACACAGAAATCGCATCTGAATTAAATTCAAATGGCACAATGCCGCCTTCAGTACAAGAATAGAAACTCTTCTTACAGTCGGTGCTTTGAGCATTCCCTGTGAGACCAGTATTAGTTTCCGATACACCACTGCAGGTTCAATGAATTCCTTGGACCTTCACATTGACGATGTAACACAGAAAACGCAACGGAATTAAATATAAAAGGCACAATGTCGCCTTAAGTAAAAGAATAGAAACTCTTCGTATAGTCGGTGCTTTCAGCATTCCCTGTGAGACCAATATTAGTTTCCGAAACACCACTGCAGGTTCAATGTATTTCTTGGACCTTCACATTGACGATGAAACACAGAAATCGCATCGGAATTAATTACAAAAGGCACAATGATGTTATAAGTACAAGAATAGAGACTCTTCTTACAGTCGTGCTTTGAGCATTCTCTGTGAGACCAATATTAGGTTCCGATACACCACTGCAGGTTCAATGTATTCCTTGGACCATAACATTGACGATGAAACACAGAAATCGCATCGGAATTAAATACAAAAGGTGCAATGCCGCCTTAAGTACAAGAATAGAGACTCTTCTTACAGTCGGTGCTTTGAGCATTCCCTGTGAGACCAGTATTAGTTTCCGATACACCACTGCAGGTTCATTGTATTCCTTGGACCTTCACATTGACCATGAAACACAGAAGTCGCAACGCAATTAAATACAAAAGGCACAATGCCGTCTTAAGTACAAGAATAGAGACTCTTCTTGCAGTCGGTGCTTTGAGCATTCCCTGTGAGACCAGAATTAGTTTCCGATACACCACTCCAGGTTCAATGTATTCCTTGGACCTTCACATTTACGATGAAACACAGAAATCGCATCGGAATGAAATACAAAAGGCAAACTGCCGCGTAAGTACAAGAATAGAGACTCTTCTTACAGTCGGTGCTATCAGCATTCCCTGTGAGACCAGTATTAGTTTCCGATACACCTCAGCAGGTTCAATGTATTCCTTGGACCTTCACATTGACGATGACACACAGAAATCGCATCGGAATTAAATACAAAAGGCGCAATGCCGCCTTAAGTACAAGAATAGAGTCTCTTCTTACAGTCGGTGCTTTGAGCATTCCCTGTGAGACCAGAATTAGTTTCCGATACACCACTCCAGGTTTAATGTATACCTTGGACCTTCACATTGACGATGAAACACAGAAATCGCATCGGAATGAAACACAAAAGGCAAACTGCCGCGTAAGTACAAGAATAGAGACTCTTCTTACAGTCGGTGATTTCAGCATTCCCTGTGAGACCAGTATTAGTTTCCGATACACCTCAGCAGGTTCAATGTATTCCTAGCACCTTCACATTGACGATGAATCACAGAAATCGCATCGGAATTAAATACAAAAAGCGAAATGCCGCCTTAAGTACAAGAATAGAGACGCGTCTTACAGTCGGTGCTTTGAGCATTCCCTGTGAGACCAGAATTAGTTTCCGATACACCACTACAGGTTCAATGTATTCCTTGGACATTCACATTGACGATGAAACACAGAAATCGCATCGGAATGAAATACAAAAGGCAAACTGCCGCGTAAGTACAAGAATAGAGACTCTTCTTACAGTCGGTGCTCTCAGCATTCCCTGTGAGACCAGAATTAGTTTCCGATACACCTCAGCAGGTTCAATGTATTCCTAGGACCTTCACATTGACGATGAAACACAGAAATCGCATCGGAATTAAATACAAAAGGCACAATGCGGTCTTAAGTACAAGAATAGAGACTCTCCTTACAGTCGGTGCTTTCAGCATTCTCTGTGAGACCAGTATTAGTTTCCGATACACCTCAGCAGGTTCAAAGTATTCCTAGGACCTTCACATTGACGATGAAACACAGAAATCGCATCTGAATTAAATACAAATGGCACAATGCCGCCTTAAGTACAAGAATAGAAACTCTTCTTACAGTCGGTGCTTTGAGCATTCCCTGTGAGACCAGTATTAGTTTCCGATACACCACTGCAGGTTCAATGAATTCCTTGGACCTTCACATTGACGATGTAACACAGAAAACGCAACGGAATTAAATACAAAAGGCACAATGTCGCCTTAAGTAAAAGAATAGAAACTCTTCGTATAGTCGGTGCTTTGAGCATTCCCTGTGAGACCAATATTAGTTTCCGAAACACCACTGCAGGTTCAATGTATTTCTTGGACCTTCACATTGACGATGAAACACAGAAATCGCATCGGAATTAATTACAAAAGGCACAATGATGTTATAAGTACAAGAATAGAGACTCTTCTTACAGTCGTGCTTTGAGCATTCTCTGTGAGACCAGTATTAGGTTCCGATACACCACTGCAGGTTCAATGTATTTCTTGGACCATAACATTGACGATGAAACACAGAAATCGCATCGGAATTAAATACAAAAGGTGCGATGCCGCCTTAAGTACAAGAATAGAGACTCTTCTTACAGTCGGTGCTTTGAGCATTCCCTGTGAGACCAGTATTAGTTTCCGATACACCACTGCAGGTTCAATGTATTCCTTGGACCTTCACATTGACGATGAAACACAGAAATCGCATCGGAATTAAATACAAAAGGCGCAATGCCGCCTTCAGTACAAGAATAGAGACTCTTCTTACAGTCGGAGCTTTGAGCATTCCCTGTGAGACCAGTATTAGATTCCGATACACCACAGCAAGTTCATTGTATTCCTTGGACCTTCACATTGACCATGAAACACAGAAGTCGCAACGCAATTAAATACAAAAGGCACAATGCCGTCTTAAGTACAAGAATAGAGACTCTTCTTGCAGTCGGTGCTTTGAGCATTCCCTGTGAGACCAGAATTAGTTTCCGATACACCACTCCAGGTTCAATGTATTCCTTGGACCTTCACATTTACGATGAAACACAGAAATCGCATCGGAATGAAATACAAAAGGCAAACTGCCGCGTAAGTACAAGAATAGAGACTCTTCTTACAGTCGGTGCTATCAGCATTCCCTGTGAGACCAGTATTAGTTTCCGATACACCTCAGCAGGTTCAATGTATTCCTTGGACCTTCACATTGACGATGAAACACAGAAATCGCATCGGAATTAAATACAAAAGGCGCAATGCCGCCTTAAGTACAAGAATAGAGTCTCTTCTTACAGTCGGTGCTTTGAGCATTCCCTGTGAGACCAGAATTAGTTTCCGATACACCACTCCAGGTTCAATGTATACCTTGGACCTTCACATTGACGATGAAACACAGAAATCGCATCGGAATGAAACACAAAAGGCAAACTGCCGCGTAAGTACAAGAATAGAGACTCTTCTTACAGTCGGTGATTTCAGCATTCCCTGTGAGACCAGTATTAGTTTCCGATACACCTCAGCAGGTTCAATGTATTCCTAGCACCTTCACATTGACGATGAATCACAGAAATCGCATCGGAATTAAATACAAAAAGCGAAATGCCGCCTTAAGTACAAGAATAGAGACGCGTCTTACAGTCGGTGCTTTGAGCATTCCCTGTGAGACCAGAATTAGTTTCCGATACACCACTACAGGTTCAATGTATTCCTTGGACATTCACATTGACGATGAAACACAGAAATCGCATCGGAATGAAATACAAAAGGCAAACTGCCGCGTAAGTACAAGAATAGAGACTCTTCTTACAGTCGGTGCTTTCAGCATTCCCTGTGAGACCAGAATTAGTTTCCGATACACCTCAGCAGGTTCAATGTATTCCTAGGACCTTCACATTGACGATGAAACACAGAAATCGCATCGGAATTAAATACAAAAGGCACAATGCGGTCTTAAGTACAAGAATAGAGACTCTTCTTACAGTCGGTGCTTTCAGCATTCTCTGTGAGACCAGTATTAGTTTCCGATACACCTCAGCAGGTTCAAAGTATTCCTAGGACCTTCACATTGACGATGAAACACAGAAATCGCATCTGAATTAAATACAAATGGCACAATGCCGCCTTAAGTACAAGAATAGAAACTCTTCTTACAGTCGGTGCTTTGAGCATTCCCTGTGAGACCAGTATTAGTTTCCGATACACCACTGCAGGTTCAATGAATTCCTTGGACCTTCACATTGACGATGTAACACAGAAAACGCAACGGAATTAAATACAAAAGGCACAATGTCGCCTTAAGTAAAAGAATAGAAACTCTTCGTATAGTCGGTGCTTTGAGCATTCCCTGTGAGACCAATATTAGTTTCCGAAACACCACTGAAGGTTCAATGTATTTCTTGGACCTTCACATTGACGATGAAACACAGAAATCGCATCGGAATTAATTACAAAAGGCACAATGATGTTATAAGTACAAGAATAGAGACTCTTCTTACAGTCGTGCTTTGAGCATTCTCTGTGAGACCAGTATTAGGTTCCGATACACCACTGCAGGTTCAATGTATTCCTTGGACCATAACATTGACGATGAAACACAGAAATCGCATCGGAATTAAATACAAAAGGTGCAATGCCGCCTTAAGTACAAGAATAGAGACTCTTCTTACAGTCGGTGCTTTGAGCATTCCCTGTGAGACCAGTATTAGTTTCCGATACACCACTGCAGGTTCAATGTATTCCTTGGACCTTCACATTGACGATGAAACACAGAAATCGCATCGGAATTAAATACAAAAGGCGCAATGCCGCCTTCAGTACAAGAATAGAGACTCTTCTTACAGTCGGAGCTTTGAGCATTCCCTGTGAGACCAGTATTAGATTCCGATACACCACAGCAAGTTCATTGTATTCCTTGGACCTTCACATTGACCATGAAACACAGAAGTCGCAACGCAATTAAATACAAAAGGCACAATGCCGTCTTAAGTACAAGAATAGAGACTCTTCTTGCAGTCGGTGCTTTGAGCATTCCCTGTGAGACCAGAATTAGTTTCCGATACACCACTCCAGGTTCAATGTATTCCTTGGACCTTCACATTTACGATGAAACACAGAAATCGCATCGGAATGAAATACAAAAGGCAAACTGCCGCGTAAGTACAAGAATAGAGACTCTTCTTACAGTCGGTGCTATCAGCATTCCCTGTGAGACCAGTATTAGTTTCCGATACACCTCAGCAGGTTCAATGTATTCCTTGGACCTTCACATTGACGATGAAACACAGAAATCGCATCGGAATTAAATACAAAAGGCGCAATGCCGCCTTAAGTACAAGAATAGAGTCTCTTCTTACAGTCGGTGCTTTGAGCATTCCCTGTGAGACCAGAATTAGTTTCCGATACACCACTCCAGGTTCAATGTATACCTTGGACCTTCACATTGACGATGAAACACAGAAATCGCATCGGAATGAAACACAAAAGGCAAACTGCCGCGTAAGTACAAGAATAGAGACTCTTCTTACAGTCGGTGATTTCAGCATTCCCTGTGAGACCAGTAATAGTTTCCGATACACCTCAGCAGGTTCAATGTATTCCTAGGACCTTCACATTGACGATGAATCACAGAAATCGCATCGGAATTACATACAAAAAGCGAAATGCCGCCTTAAGTACAAGAATAGTGACGCTTCTTACAGTCGGTGCTTTGAGCATTCCCTGTGAGACCAGAATTAGTTTCTGATACACCACTACAGGTTCAATGTATTCCTTGGACATTCACATTGACGATGAAACACAGAAATCGCATCGGAATGAAATACAAAAGGCAAACTGCCGCGTAAGTACAAGAATAGAGACTCTTCTTACAGTCGGTGCTTTCAGCATTCCCTGTGAGACCAGAATTAGTTTCCTATACACCTCAGCAGGTTCAATGTATTCCTAGGACCTTCACATTGACGATGAAACACAGAAATCGCATCGGAATTAAATACAAAAGGCACAATGCCGTCTTAAGTACAAGAATAGAGACTCTTCTTACAGTCGGTGCTTTCAGCATTCTCTGTGAGACCAGTATTAGTTTCCGATACACCTCAGCAGTTTCAAAGTATTCCTAGGACCTTCACATTGACGATGAAACACAGAAATCGCATCTGAATTAAATACAAATGGCACAATGCCGCCTTAAGTACAAGAATAGAAACTCTTCTTACAGTCGGTGCTTTGAGCATTCCCTGTGAGACCAGTATTAGTTTCCGATACACCTCAGCAGGTTCAATGTATTCCTTGGACCTTCACATTGACGATGACACACAGAAATCGCATCGGAATTAAATACAAAAGGCGCAATGCCGCCTTAAGTACAAGAATAGAGTCTCTTCTTACAGTCGGTGCTTTGAGCATTCCCTGTGAGACCAGAATTAGTTTCCGATACACCACTCCAGGTTTAATGTATACCTTGGACCTTCACATTGACGATGAAACACAGAAATCGCATCGGAATGAAACACAAAAGGCAAACTGCCGCGTAAGTACAAGAATAGAGACTCTTCTTACAGTCGGTGATTTCAGCATTCCCTGTGAGACCAGTATTAGTTTCCGATACACCTCAGCAGGTTCAATGTATTCCTAGCACCTTCACATTGACGATGAATCACAGAAATCGCATCGGAATTAAATACAAAAAGCGAAATGCCGCCTTAAGTACAAGAATAGAGACGCGTCTTACAGTCGGTGCTTTGAGCATTCCCTGTGAGACCAGAATTAGTTTCCGATACACCACTACAGGTTCAATGTATTCCTTGGACATTCACATTGACGATGAAACACAGAAATCGCATCGGAATGAAATACAAAAGGCAAACTGCCGCGTAAGTACAAGAATAGAGACTCTTCTTACAGTCGGTGCTCTCAGCATTCCCTGTGAGACCAGAATTAGTTTCCGATACACCTCAGCAGGTTCAATGTATTCCTAGGACCTTCACATTGACGATGAAACACAGAAATCGCATCGGAATTAAATACAAAAGGCACAATGCGGTCTTAAGTACAAGAATAGAGACTCTCCTTACAGTCGGTGCTTTCAGCATTCTCTGTGAGACCAGTATTAGTTTCCGATACACCTCAGCAGGTTCAAAGTATTCCTAGGACCTTCACATTGACGATGAAACACAGAAATCGCATCTGAATTAAATACAAATGGCACAATGCCGCCTTAAGTACAAGAATAGAAACTCTTCTTACAGTCGGTGCTTTGAGCATTCCCTGTGAGACCAGTATTAGTTTCCGATACACCACTGCAGGTTCAATGAATTCCTTGGACCTTCACATTGACGATGTAACACAGAAAACGCAACGGAATTAAATACAAAAGGCACAATGTCGCCTTAAGTAAAAGAATAGAAACTCTTCGTATAGTCGGTGCTTTGAGCATTCCCTGTGAGACCAATATTAGTTTCCGAAACACCACTGCAGGTTCAATGTATTTCTTGGACCTTCACATTGACGATGAAACACAGAAATCGCATCGGAATTAATTACAAAAGGCACAATGATGTTATAAGTACAAGAATAGAGACTCTTCTTACAGTCGTGCTTTGAGCATTCTCTGTGAGACCAGTATTAGGTTCCGATACACCACTGCAGGTTCAATGTATTTCTTGGACCATAACATTGACGATGAAACACAGAAATCGCATCGGAATTAAATACAAAAGGTGCGATGCCGCCTTAAGTACAAGAATAGAGACTCTTCTTACAGTCGGTGCTTTGAGCATTCCCTGTGAGACCAGTATTAGTTTCCGATACACCACTGCAGGTTCAATGTATTCCTTGGACCTTCACATTGACGATGAAACACAGAAATCGCATCGGAATTAAATACAAAAGGCGCAATGCCGCCTTCAGTACAAGAATAGAGACTCTTCTTACAGTCGGAGCTTTGAGCATTCCCTGTGAGACCAGTATTAGATTCCGATACACCACAGCAAGTTCATTGTATTCCTTGGACCTTCACATTGACCATGAAACACAGAAGTCGCAACGCAATTAAATACAAAAGGCACAATGCCGTCTTAAGTACAAGAATAGAGACTCTTCTTGCAGTCGGTGCTTTGAGCATTCCCTGTGAGACCAGAATTAGTTTCCGATACACCACTCCAGGTTCAATGTATTCCTTGGACCTTCACATTTACGATGAAACACAGAAATCGCATCGGAATGAAATACAAAAGGCAAACTGCCGCGTAAGTACAAGAATAGAGACTCTTCTTACAGTCGGTGCTATCAGCATTCCCTGTGAGACCAGTATTAGTTTCCGATACACCTCAGCAGGTTCAATGTATTCCTTGGACCTTCACATTGACGATGAAACACAGAAATCGCATCGGAATTAAATACAAAAGGCGCAATGCCGCCTTAAGTACAAGAATAGAGTCTCTTCTTACAGTCGGTGCTTTGAGCATTCCCTGTGAGACCAGAATTAGTTTCCGATACACCACTCCAGGTTCAATGTATACCTTGGACCTTCACATTGACGATGAAACACAGAAATCGCATCGGAATGAAACACAAAAGGCAAACTGCCGCGTAAGTACAAGAATAGAGACTCTTCTTACAGTCGGTGATTTCAGCATTCCCTGTGAGACCAGTATTAGTTTCCGATACACCTCAGCAGGTTCAATGTATTCCTAGCACCTTCACATTGACGATGAATCACAGAAATCGCATCGGAATTAAATACAAAAAGCGAAATGCCGCCTTAAGTACAAGAATAGAGACGCGTCTTACAGTCGGTGCTTTGAGCATTCCCTGTGAGACCAGAATTAGTTTCCGATACACCACTACAGGTTCAATGTATTCCTTGGACATTCACATTGACGATGAAACACAGAAATCGCATCGGAATGAAATACAAAAGGCAAACTGCCGCGTAAGTACAAGAATAGAGACTCTTCTTACAGTCGGTGCTTTCAGCATTCCCTGTGAGACCAGAATTAGTTTCCGATACACCTCAGCAGGTTCAATGTATTCCTAGGACCTTCACATTGACGATGAAACACAGAAATCGCATCGGAATTAAATACAAAAGGCACAATGCGGTCTTAAGTACAAGAATAGAGACTCTTCTTACAGTCGGTGCTTTCAGCATTCTCTGTGAGACCAGTATTAGTTTCCGATACACCTCAGCAGGTTCAAAGTATTCCTAGGACCTTCACATTGACGATGAAACACAGAAATCGCATCTGAATTAAATACAAATGGCACAATGCCGCCTTAAGTACAAGAATAGAAACTCTTCTTACAGTCGGTGCTTTGAGCATTCCCTGTGAGACCAGTATTAGTTTCCGATACACCACTGCAGGTTCAATGAATTCCTTGGACCTTCACATTGACGATGTAACACAGAAAACGCAACGGAATTAAATACAAAAGGCACAATGTCGCCTTAAGTAAAAGAATAGAAACTCTTCGTATAGTCGGTGCTTTGAGCATTCCCTGTGAGACCAATATTAGTTTCCGAAACACCACTGAAGGTTCAATGTATTTCTTGGACCTTCACATTGACGATGAAACACAGAAATCGCATCGGAATTAATTACAAAAGGCACAATGATGTTATAAGTACAAGAATAGAGACTCTTCTTACAGTCGTGCTTTGAGCATTCTCTGTGAGACCAGTATTAGGTTCCGATACACCACTGCAGGTTCAATGTATTCCTTGGACCATAACATTGACGATGAAACACAGAAATCGCATCGGAATTAAATACAAAAGGTGCAATGCCGCCTTAAGTACAAGAATAGAGACTCTTCTTACAGTCGGTGCTTTGAGCATTCCCTGTGAGACCAGTATTAGTTTCCGATACACCACTGCAGGTTCAATGTATTCCTTGGACCTTCACATTGACGATGAAACACAGAAATCGCATCGGAATTAAATACAAAAGGCGCAATGCCGCCTTCAGTACAAGAATAGAGACTCTTCTTACAGTCGGAGCTTTGAGCATTCCCTGTGAGACCAGTATTAGATTCCGATACACCACAGCAAGTTCATTGTATTCCTTGGACCTTCACATTGACCATGAAACACAGAAGTCGCAACGCAATTAAATACAAAAGGCACAATGCCGTCTTAAGTACAAGAATAGAGACTCTTCTTGCAGTCGGTGCTTTGAGCATTCCCTGTGAGACCAGAATTAGTTTCCGATACACCACTCCAGGTTCAATGTATTCCTTGGACCTTCACATTTACGATGAAACACAGAAATCGCATCGGAATGAAATACAAAAGGCAAACTGCCGCGTAAGTACAAGAATAGAGACTCTTCTTACAGTCGGTGCTATCAGCATTCCCTGTGAGACCAGTATTAGTTTCCGATACACCTCAGCAGGTTCAATGTATTCCTTGGACCTTCACATTGACGATGAAACACAGAAATCGCATCGGAATTAAATACAAAAGGCGCAATGCCGCCTTAAGTACAAGAATAGAGTCTCTTCTTACAGTCGGTGCTTTGAGCATTCCCTGTGAGACCAGAATTAGTTTCCGATACACCACTCCAGGTTCAATGTATACCTTGGACCTTCACATTGACGATGAAACACAGAAATCGCATCGGAATGAAACACAAAAGGCAAACTGCCGCGTAAGTACAAGAATAGAGACTCTTCTTACAGTCGGTGATTTCAGCATTCCCTGTGAGACCAGTAATAGTTTCCGATACACCTCAGCAGGTTCAATGTATTCCTAGGACCTTCACATTGACGATGAATCACAGAAATCGCATCGGAATTACATACAAAAAGCGAAATGCCGCCTTAAGTACAAGAATAGTGACGCTTCTTACAGTCGGTGCTTTGAGCATTCCCTGTGAGACCAGAATTAGTTTCTGATACACCACTACAGGTTCAATGTATTCCTTGGACATTCACATTGACGATGAAACACAGAAATCGCATCGGAATGAAATACAAAAGGCAAACTGCCGCGTAAGTACAAGAATAGAGACTCTTCTTACAGTCGGTGCTTTCAGCATTCCCTGTGAGACCAGAATTAGTTTCCTATACACCTCAGCAGGTTCAATGTATTCCTAGGACCTTCACATTGACGATGAAACACAGAAATCGCATCGGAATTAAATACAAAAGGCACAATGCCGTCTTAAGTACAAGAATAGAGACTCTTCTTACAGTCGGTGCTTTCAGCATTCTCTGTGAGACCAGTATTAGTTTCCGATACACCTCAGCAGTTTCAAAGTATTCCTAGGACCTTCACATTGACGATGAAACACAGAAATCGCATCTGAATTAAATACAAATGGCACAATGCCGCCTTAAGTACAAGAATAGAAACTCTTCTTACAGTCGGTGCTTTGAGCATTCCCTGTGAGACCAGTATTAGTTTCCGATACACCACTACAGGTTCAATGAATTCCTTGGACCTTCACATTGACGATGTAACACAGAAAACGCATCGGAATTAAATACAAAAGGCACAATGTCGCCTTAAGTACAAGAATAGAAACTCTTCGTACAGTCGGTGCTTTGAGCATTCCCTGTGAGACCAATATTAGTTTCCGATACACCACTGCAGGTTCAATGTATTTCTTGGACCTTCACATTGACGATGAAACACAGATATCGCATCGGAATTAAATACAAAAGGCGCAATGCCGCATTAAGTACAAGTTTAGAGACTCTTTTTACAGTCGGTGATTTGAGCATTCCCTGTGAGACCAGTATTAGTTTCTGATACACCACTGCAGGTTCAATGTATTGCTTGGACCTTCACATTCACGATGAAACACAGATATCGCATCGGAGTTAAATGCAAAAGGCACAATGTCGCCTTAAGTACAAGAATAGAGACGCTTCTTATGGTCGGTGCTTTGAGCATTCCCTGTGAGACCAGTATTAGTTTCCGATACACCACTGCAGGTTCAATGTATTCCTTGGACCTTCACATTGACGATGAAACACAGAAATCGCATCGGAATTAAATACAAAAGGCGCAATGCCGCCTTCAGTACAAGAATAGAGACTCTTCTTACAGTCGGAGCTTTGAGCATTCCCTGTGAGACCAGTATTAGATTCCGATACACCACAGCAAGTTCATTGTATTCCTTGGACCTTCACATTGACCATGAAACACAGAAGTCGCAACGCAATTAAATACAAAAGGCACAATGCCGTCTTAAGTACAAGAATAGAGACTCTTCTTGCAGTCGGTGCTTTGAGCATACCCTGTGAGACCAGAATTAGTTTCCGATACACCACTCCAGGTTCAATGTATTCCTTGGACCTTCACATTTACGATGAAACACAGAAATCGCATCGGAATGACATACAAAAGGCAAACTGCCGCGTAAGTACAAGAATAGAGACTCTTCTTACAGTCGGTGCTATCAGCATTCCCTGTGAAACCAGTATTAGTTTCCGATACACCTCAGCAGGTTCAATGTATTCCTTGGACCTTCACATTGACGATGAAACACAGAAATCGCATCGGAATTAAATACAAAAGGCGCAATGCCGCCTTAAGTACAAGAATAGAGTCTCTTCTTACAGTCGGTGCTTTGAGCATTCCCTGTGAGACCAGTATTAGTTTCCGATACACCTCAGCAGGTTCAAAGTATTCCTGGGACCTTCACATTGACGATGAAACACAGAAATCGCATCTGAATTAAATACAAATGGCACAATGCCGCCTTAAGTACAAGAATAGAAACTCTTCTTACAGTCGGTGCTTTGAGCATTCCCTGTGAGACCAGTATTAGTTTCCGATACACCACTGCAGGTTCAATGAATTCCTTGGACCTTCACATTGACGATGTAACACAGAAAACGCAACGGAATTAAATACAAAAGGCACAATGTCGCCTTAAGTAAAAGAATAGAAACTCTTCGTATAGTCGGTGCTTTGAGCATTCCCTGTGAGACCAATATTAGTTTCCGAAACACCACTGCAGGTTCAATGTATTTCTTGGACCTTCACATTGACGATGAAACACAGAAATCGCATCGGAATTAATTACAAAAGGCACAATGATGTTATAAGTACAAGAATAGAGACTCTTCTTACAGTCGTGCTTTGAGCATTCTCTGTGAGACCAGTATTAGGTTCCGATACACCACTGCAGGTTCAATGTATTCCTTGGACCATAACATTGACGATGAAACACAGAAATCGCATCGGAATTAAATACAAAAGGTGCAATGCCGCCTTAAGTACAAGAATAGAGACTCTTCTTACAGTCGGTGCTTTGAGCATTCCCTGTGAGACCAGTATTAGTTTCCGATACACCACTGCAGGTTCAATGTATTCCTTGGACCTTCACATTGACGATGAAACACAGAAATCGCATCGGAATTAAATACAAAAGGCGCAATGCCGCCTTCAGTACAAGAATAGAGACTCTTCTTACAGTCGGAGCTTTGAGCATTCCCTGTGAGACCAGTATTAGATTCCGATACACCACAGCAAGTTCATTGTATTCCTTGGACCTTCACATTGACCATGAAACACAGAAGTCACAACGCAATTAAATACAAAAGGCACAATGCCGACTTAAGTACAAGAATAGAGACTCTTCTTGCAGTCGGTGCTTTGAGCATTCCCTGTGAGACCAGAATTAGTTTCCGATACACCACTCCAGGTTCAATGTATTCCTTGGACCTTCACATTTACGATGAAACACAGAAATCGCATCGGAATGAAATACAAAAGGCAAACTGCCGCGTAAGTACAAGAATAGAGACTCTTCTTACAGTCGGTGCTATCAGCATTCCCTGTGAGACCAGTATTAGTTTCCGATACACCTCAGCAGGTTCAATGTATTCCTTGGACCTTCACATTGACGATGAAACACAGAAATCGCATCGGAATTAAATACAAAAGGCGCAATGCCGCCTTAAGTACAAGAATAGAGTCTCTTCTTACAGTCGGTGCTTTGAGCATTCCCTGTGAGACCAGAATTAGTTTCCGATACACCACTCCAGGTTCAATGTATACCTTGGACCTTCACATTGACGATGAAACACAGAAATCGCATCGGAATGAAACACAAAAGGCAAACTGCCGCGTAAGTACAAGAATAGAGACTCTTCTTACAGTCGGTGATTTCAGCATTCCCTGTGAGACCAGTATTAGTTTCCGATACACCTCAGCAGGTTCAATGTATTCCTAGGACCTTCACATTGACGATGAATCACAGAAATCGCATCGGAATTACATACATAAAGCGAAATGCCGCCTTAAGTACAAGAATAGTGACGCTTCTTACAGTCGGTGCTTTGAGCATTCCCTGTGAGACCAGAATTAGTTTCCGATACACCACTACAGGTTCAATGTATTCCTTGGACATTCACATTGACGATGAAACACAGAAATCGCATCGGAATGAAATACAAAAGGCAAAATGCCGCGTAAGTACAAGAATAGAGACTCATCTTACAGTCGGTGGTTTCAGCATTCCCTGTGAGACCAGAATTAGTTTCCGATACACCTCAGCAGGTTCAATGTATTCCTAGGACCTTCACATTGACGATGAAACACAGAAATCGCATCGGAATTAAATACAAAAGGCACAATGCCGTCTTAAGTACAAGAATAGAGACTCTTCTTACAGTCGGTGCTTTCAGCATTCTCTGTGAGACCAGTATTAGTTTCCGATACACCTCAGCAGTTTCAAAGTATTCCTAGGACCTTCACATTGACGATGAAACACAGAAATCGCATCTGAATTAAATACAAATGGCACAATGCCGCCTTAAGTACAAGAATAGAAACTCTTCTTACAGTCGGTGCTTTGAGCATTCCCTGTGAGACCAGTATTAGTTTCCGATACACCACTACAGGTTCAATGAATTCCTTGGACCTTCACATTGACGATATAACACAGAAAACGCATCGGAATTAAATACAAAAGGCGCAATGCCGCATTAAGTACAAGTATAGAGACTCTTTTTACAGTCGGTGATTTGAGCATTCCCTGTGAGACCAGTATTAGTTTCTGATACACCACTGCAGGTTCAATGTATTGCTTGGACCTTCACATTCACGATGAAACACAGATATCGCATCGGAGTTAAATACAAAAGGCACAATGCCGCCTTAAGTACAAGAATAGAGACTCTTCTTACAGTCGATGCTTTGAGCATTCCCTGTGAGACCAGTATTAGTTTCTGATACACCACTGCAGGTTCAATGTATTCCTTGGACCTTCACATTGACGATGAAACACAGAAATCGCTTCGGAATAAATTACAAAAGGCACAATGATGTCATAAGTACAAGAATAGAGACTCTTCTTACAGTCGTGCTTTGAGCATTCTCTGTGAGACCAGTATTAGGTTCCGATACACCACTGCAGGTTCAATGTATTCCTTGGACCATCACATTGACGATGAAACACAGAAATCGCATCGGAATTAAATACAAAAGGTGCAATGCCGCCTTAAGTACAAGAATAGAGACTCTTCTTACAGTCGGTGCTTTGAGCATTCCCTGTGAGACCAGTATTAGTTTCCGATACACCACTGCAGGTTCAATGTATTCCTTGGACCTTCACATTGACGATGAAACACAGAAATCGCATCGGAAGTAAATACAAAATCCGCAATGCCGCCTTAAGTACAAGGATGGAGACTCTTCTTACAGTCGGTGCTTTGAGCACTCCCTGTGAGACCAGTATTAGATTCCGATACACCACAGCAAGTTCATTGTATTCCTTGGACCTTCACATTGACGATGAAACACAGAAGTCGCATCGCAATTAAATACAAAAGGCACAATGCCGTCTTAAGTACAAGAATAGAGACTCTTCTTACAGTTGGTGCTTTCAGCATTCCCTGTGAGACCAGTATTAGTTTCCGATACACCTCAGCAGGTTCAATGTATTCGTAGGACCTTCACATTGACGATGAAACACAGAAATCGCATCGGAATTAAATACAAAAGGCACAATGTCGCCTTAAGTACAAGAATAGAGACTCTTCTTACAGTCGGTGCTTTGAGCATTCCCTGTGAGACCAGTATTAGTTTCCGATACAACACTGCAGGTTCAATGTATTCCTAGGACCTTCACATTGACGATGAAATACATAAATCGCATCGGAATTAAATACAAAAGGCACAATGCCGGATTAAGTACAAGAATGGGGACTCTTCTTACGGTCGGTGCTTTGAGCATTCCCTGTGAGACCAGAATTAGTTTCCGATACACCACTCCAGGTTCAATGTATTCCTTGGACCTTCACATTGACGATGAAACACAGAAATCGCATCGGAATTAAATACAAAAGGCACAATGCCGCATTAAGTACAAGAATAGAGACTCTTCTTACAGTCGGTGCTTTGAGCATTCCCTGTGAGACCAGAATTAGTTTCTGATACACCACTGCAGGTTCAATGTATTCCTTGGACCTTCACATTGACGATGAAACACAGAAATCGCATCGAAATGAAATACAAAAGGCAAACTGCCGCGTAATTATAAGAAAAGAGACTCTTCTTACAGTCGGGGCTTTCAGCATTCCCTGTGAGACCAGTATTAGTTTCCGATACACCTCAGCAGGTTCAATGTATTCCTAGGACCTTCACATTGACGATGAAACACAGAAATCGCATCGGAATTAAATACAAAAGGCACAATGTCGCCTTAAGTACAAGAATAGAGACTCTTCTTACAGTCGGTGCTTTGAGCATTCCCTGTGAGACCAGTATTAGTTTCCGATACAACACTGCAGGTTCAATGTATTCCTTGGACCTTCACATTGACGATGAAATACAGAAATCGCATCGGAATTAAATACAAAAGGCACAATGCCGCATTAAGTACAAGAATAGATACTCTTCTTACATTCGGTGCTTTGAGCATTCCCTGTGAGACCAGAATTATTTTCCGATACACCACTGTAGGTTCAATGTATTCCTTGGACATTCACATTGACGATGAAACACAGAAATCGCATCGGAATGAAATACAAAAGGCAAACTGCCGCGTAAGTACAAGAATAGAGACTCTTCTTACAGTCGGTGCTTTCAGCATTCCCTGTGAGACCAGTATTAGTTTACGATACACCTCAGCAGGTTCAATGTATTACTAGGACCTTCACATTGACGATGAAACACAGAAATCGCATCGCAATTAAATACAAAAGGCAATATGCCGTCTAAAGTACAAGAATAGAGACTCTTCTTACAGTCGGTGCTTTCAGCATTCCCTGTGAGACCAGTATTAGCTTCCGATACACCTTAGCAGGTTCAATGTATTCCTAGGACCTTCACATTGACGATGAAACACAGAAATCGCATCGGAATTAAATACAAAAGGCACAATGCCGCATTAAGTACAAGAATAGAGGCTCTTCTTACAGTCAGTGCTTTGAGCATTCCCTTTGAGACCAGAATTAGTTTCCGATACACCACTCCAGGTTCAATGGATTCCTTGGACATTCACATTGACGATGAAACACAGAAATCGCATCGGAATGAAATACAAAAGGCAAACTGCCGCATAAGTACAAGAATAGAGACTCTTCTTACAGTCGGTGCTTTCAGCATTCCCTGTGAGACCAGTATTAGTTTCCGATACACCTCAGCAGGTTCAATGTATTACTAGGACCTTCACATTGATGATGAAACACAGAAATCGCATCGGAATTAAATACAAAAGGCACAATGTTGCCTTAAGTACAAGAATAGAGACTCTTCTTGCAGTCGGTGCTTTGAGCATTCCCTGTGAGACCAGAATTAGTTTCCGATACACCACTCAAGGTTCAATGTTTTCCTTGGACCTTCACATTGACGATGAAACACAGAAATCGCATCGGAATGAAATACAAAAGGCAAACTGCCGCGTAAGTACAAGAATAGAGACTGTTCTTGCAGTCGGTGCTTTCAGCATTCCCTGTGAGACCAGTATTAGTTTCTGATACACCACAACAGGTTCAATGTATTCCTTGGACCTTCACATTGACGATGAAACACAGAAATCGCATCGGAATTAATTACAAAAGGCACAATGATGTAGTAAGTACAAGAATAGAGACTCTTCTTACAGTCGTGCTTTGAGCATTCTCTGTGAGACCAGTATTAGGTTCCGATACACCACTGCAGGTTCAATGTATTCCTTGGACCATCACATTGACGATGAAACACAATAATCGCATCGGAATTAAATACAAAAGGTGCAATGCCGCCTTAAGTAAAAGAATAGAGACTCTTCTTACAGTCGGTGCTTTGAGCATTCCCTGTGAGACCAGTATTAGTTTCCGATACACCACTGCAGGTTCAATGTATTCCTAGGACCTTCACATTGACGATGAAACACAGAAATCTCATCGGAATTAAATACAAAAGGCGCAGTGCCGCCTTAAGTACAAGAATAGAGACTCTTCTTACAGTCGGTGATTTGAGCATTCCCTGTGAGACCAGTATTAGATTCCGATACACCACAGCAAGTTCATAGTATTCCTTGGACCTTCACATTGACGATGAAACACAGAAGTCGCATCGCAAATAAATACAAAAGGCACAATGCCTTCATAAGTACAAGAATAGAGACTCTTCTTGCAGTCGGTGCTTTGAGCATTCCCTGTGAGACCAGAATTAGTTTCCGATACACCACTCCCGGTTCAATGTATTCCTTGGACCTTCACATTTACGATGAAACACAGAAATCGCATCGGAATTAAATACAAAAAGCGAAATGCCGCCTTAAGTACAAGAATAGTGACGCTTCTTACAGTCGGTGCTTTGAGCATTCCCTGTGAGACCAGAATTAGTTTCCGATACACCACTACAGGTTCAATGTATTCCTTGGACATTCACATTGACGATGAAACACAGAAATCGCATCGGAATGAAATACAAAAGGCAAACTGCCGCGTAAGTACAAGAATAGAGACTCTTCTTACAGTCGGTGCTTTCAGCATTCCCTGTGAGACCAGAATTAGTTTCCGATACACCTCAGCAGGTTCAATGTATTCCTAGGACCTTCACATTGACGATGAAACACAGAAATCGCATCGGAATTAAATACAAAAGGCACAATGCCGTCTTAAGTACAAGAATAGAGACTCTTCTTACAGTCGGTGCTTTCAGCATTCTCTGTGAGACCAGTATTAGTTTCCGATACACCTCAGCAGGTTCAAAGTATTCCTAGGACCTTCACATTGACGATGAAACACAGAAATCGCATCTGAATTAAATACAAATGGCACAATGCCGCCTTAAGTACAAGAATAGAAACTCTTCTTACAGTCGGTGCTTTGAGCATTCCCTGTGAGACCAGTATTAGTTTCCGATACACCACTGCAGGTTCAATGAATTCCTTGGACCTTCACATTGACGATGTAACACAGAAAACGCAACGGAATTAAATACAAAAGGCACAATGTCGCCTTAAGTAAAAGAATAGAAACTCTTCGTATAGTCGGTGCTTTGAGCATTCCCTGTGAGACCAATATTAGTTTTTCCGAAACACCACTGCAGGTTCAATGTATTCCTTGGACCATAACATTGACGATGAAACACAGAAATCGCATCGGAATTAAATACAAAAGGTGCAATGCCGCCTTAAGTACAAGAATAGAGACTCTTCTTACAGTCGGTGCTTTGAGCATTCCCTGTGAGACCAGTATTAGTTTCCGATCCACCACTGCAGGTTCAATGTATTCCTTGGACCTTCACATTGACGATGAAACACAGAAATCGCATCGGAATTAAATACAAAAGGCGCAATGCCGCCTTAAGTACAAGAATAGAGACTCTTCTTACAGTCGGAGCTTTGAGCATTCCCTGTGAGACCAGTATTAGATTCCGATACACCGCAGCTAGTTCATTGTATTCCTTGGACCTTCACATTGACCATGAAACACAGAAGTCGCAACGCAATTAAATACAAAAGGCACAATGCCGTCTTAAGTACAAGAATAGAGACTCTTCTTGCAGTCGGTGCTTTGAGCATTCCCTGTGAGACCAGAATTAGTTTCCGATACACCACTCCAGGTTCAATGTATTCCTTGGACATTCACATTTACGATGAAACACAGAAATCGCATCGGAATGAAATACAAAAGGCAAACTGCCGCGTAAGTACAAGAATAGAGACTCTTTTTACAGTCGGTGCTATCAGCATTCCCTGTGAGACCAGTATTAGTTTCCGATACACCTCAGCAGGTTCAATGTATTCCTTGGACCTTCACATTGACGATGAAACACAGAAATCGCATCGGAATTAAATACAAAAGGCGCAATGCCGCCTTAATTACAAGAATAGAGTCTCTTCTTACAGTCGGTGCTTTGAGCATACCCTGTGAGACCAGAATTAGTTTCCGATACACCACTCCAGGATCAATGTATACCTTGGACCTTCACATTGACGATGAAACACAGAAATCGCATCGGAATGAAACACAAAAGGCAAACTGCCGCGTAAGTACAAGAATAGAGACTCTTCTTACAGTCGGTGATTTCAGCATTCCCTGTGAGACCAGTATTAGTTTCCGATACACCTCAGCAGGTTCAATGTATTCCTAGGACCTTCACATTGACGATGAATCACAGAAATCGCATCGGAATTAAATACAAAAAGCGAAATGCCGCCTTAAGTACAAGAATAGTGACGCTTCTTACAGTCGGTGCTTTGAGCATTCCCTGTGAGACCAGAATTAGTTTCCGATACACCACTACAGGTTCAATGTAATCCTTGGACATTCACATTGACGATGAAACACAGAAATCGCATCGGAATGAAATACAAAAGGCAAACTGCCGCGTAAGTACAAGAATAGAGACTCTTCTTACAGTCGGTGCTTTCAGCATTCCCTGTGAGACCAGAATTAGTTTCCGATACACCTCAGCAGGTTCAATGTATTCCTAGGACCTTCACATTGACGATGAAACACAGAAATCGCATCGGAATTAAATACAAAAGGCACAATGCCGTCTTAAGTACAAGAATAGAGACTCTTCTTACAGTCGGTGCTTTCAGCATTCTCTGTGAGACCAGTATTAGTTTCCGATACACCTCAGCAGTTTCAAAGTATTCCTAGGACCTTCACATTGACGATGAAACACAGAAATCGCATCTGAATTAAATACAAATGGCACAATGCCGCCTTAAGTACAAGAATAGAAACTCTTCTTACAGTCGGTGCTTTGAGCATTCCCTGTGAGATCAGTATTAGTTTCCGGTACACCACTACAGGTTCAATGAATTCCTTGGACCTTCACATTGACGATGTAACACAGAAAACGCATCGGAATTAAATACAAAAGGCACAATGTCGCCTTAAGTACAAGAATAGAAACTCTTCGTACAGTCGGTGCTTTGAGCATTCCCTGTGAGACCAATATTAGTTTCCGATACACCACTGCAGTTTCAATGTATTTCTTGGACCTTCACATTGACGATGAAACACAGATATCGCATCGGAATTAAATACATAAGGCGCAATGCCGCATTAAGTACAAGTATAGAGACTCTTTTTACAGTCGGTGATTTGAGCATTCCCTGTGAGACCAGTATTAGTTTCTGATACACCACTGCAGGTTCAATGTATTGCTTGGACCTTCACATTCACGATGAAACACAGATATCGCATCGGAGTTAAATACAAAAGGCACAATGCCGCCTTATGTACAAGAATAGAGACTCTTCTTACAGTCGATGCTTTGAGCATTCCCTGTGAGACCAGTATTAGTTTCTGATACACCACTGCAGGTTCAATGTATTCCTTCGACCTTCACATTGACGATGAAACACAGAAATCGCTTCGGAATAAATTACAAAAGGCACAATGATGTCATAAGTACAAGAATAGAGACTCTTCTTACAGTCGTGCTTTGAGCATTCTCTGTGAGACCAGTATTAGGTTCCGATACACCACTGCAGGTTCAATGTATTCCTTGGACCATCACATTGACGATGAAACACAGAAATCGCATCGGAATTAAATACAAAAGGTGCAATGCCGCCTTAAGTACAAGAATAGAGACTCTTCTTACAGTCGGTGCTTTGAGCATTCCCTGTGAGACCAGTATTAGTTTCCGATACACCACTGCAGGTTCAATGTATTCCTTGGACCTTCACATTGACGATGAAACACAGAAATCGCATCGGAAGTAAATACAAAATCCGCAATGCCGCCTTAAGTACAAGAATGGAGACTCTTCTTACAGTCGGTGCTTTGAGCACTCCCTGTGAGACCAGTATTAGATTCCGATACACCACAGCAAGTTCATTGTATTCCTTGGACCTTCACATTGACGATGAAACACAGAAGTCGCATCGCAATTAAATACAAAAGGCACAATGCCGTCTTAAGTACAAGAATAGAGACTCTTCTTACAGTTGGTGCTTTCAGCATTCCCTGTGAGACCAGTATTAGTTTCCGAATCACCTCAGCAGGTTCAATGTATTCGTAGGACCTTCACATTGACGATGAAACACAGAAATCGCATCGGAATTAAATACAAAAGGCACAATGTCGCCTTAAGTACAAGAATAGAGACTCTTCTTACAGTCGTTGCTTTGAGCATTCCCTGTGAGACCAGTATTAGTTTCCGATAGAACACTGCAGGTTCAATGTATTCATTGGACCTTCACATTGACGATGAAATACATAAATCGCATCGGAATTAAATACAAAAGGCACAATGCCGGATTAAGTACAAGAATGGAGACTCTTCTTACGGTCGGTGCTTTGAGCATTCCCTGTGAGACCAGAATTAGTTTCCGATACACCACTCCAGGTTCAATGTATTCCTTGGACCTTCACATTGACGATGAAACACAGAAATCGCATCGGAATGAAATACAAAAGTCAAACTGCTGCGTAAGTACAAGAATAGAGACTCTTCTTACAGTCGGTGCTTTGAGCATTCCCTGTGAGACCAGTATTAGTTTCCGATACACCTCAGCAGGTTCAATGTATTATTAGGGCCTTCACATTGCCGATGAAACACAGAAATCGCATCGCAATTAAATACAAAAGGCACAATGCCGTCTTAAGTACAAGAATAGAGACTCTTCTTACAGTCGGTGCTTTGAGCATTCCCTGTGAGACCAGTATTAGTTTCC
Source organism: Schistocerca serialis cubense (assembly GCF_023864345.2). Lineage (NCBI taxonomy): Eukaryota > Metazoa > Arthropoda > Insecta > Orthoptera > Acrididae > Schistocerca > Schistocerca serialis. The sequence continues at coordinate 1,067,744,496 of NC_064640.1, forward strand.
GAAACACCTCAGCAGGTTCAATGTATTCCTAGGACCTTCACATTGACGATGAAACACAGAAATCGCATCGGAATTAAATACAAAAGGCACAATGTCGGCTTAAGTACAAGAATAGAGACTCTTCTTACAGTCGGTGCTTTGAGCATTCCCTGTCAGACCAGTATTAGTTTCCGATACAACACTGCAGGTTCAATGTATTCCTTGGACCTTCACATTGACGATGAAACACAGAAATCGCATCGGAATTAAATACAAAAGGCACAATGCCGCATTAAGTACAAGAATAGAGACTCTTCTTACAGTCGGTGCTTTGAGCATTCCCTGTGAGACCAGAATTAGTTTCTGATACACCACTCCTGGTTCAATGTATTCCTTGGACCTTCACATTGACGATGAAACACAGAAATCGCATCGAAATGAAATACAAAAGGCAAACTGCCGCGTAATTATAAGAAAAGAGACTCTTCTTACAGTCGGGGCTTTCAGCATTCCCTGTGAGACCAGTATTAGTTTCCGATACACCTCAGCAGGTTCAATGTATTCCTAGGACCTTCACATTGACGATGAAACACAGAAATCGCATCGGAATTAAATACAAAAGGCACAATGTCGCCTTAAGTACAAGAATAGTGACTCTTCTTACAGTCGGTGCTTTGAGCATTCCCTGTGAGACCAGTATTAGTTTCCGATACAACACTGCAGGTTCAATGTATTCCTTGGACCTTCACATTGACGATGAAACACAGAAATCGCATCGGAATTAAGTACAAAAGGCACAATGCCGCATTAAGTACAAGAATAGAGACTCTTCTTACATTCGGTGCTTTGAGCATTCCCTGTGAGACCAGAATTATTTTCCGATACACCACTGTAGGTTCAATGTATTCCTTGGACATTCACATTGACGATGAAACACAGAAATCGCATCGGAATGAAATACAAAAGGCAAACTGCCGCGTAAGTACAAGAATAGAGACTCTTCTTACAGTCGGTGGTTTCAGCATTCCCTGTGAGACCAGTATTAGTTTACGATACACCTCAGCAGGTTCAATGTATTACTAGGACCTTCACATTGACGATGAAACACAGAAATCGCATCGCAATTAAATACAAAAGGCAATATGCCGTCTAAAGTACAAGAATAGAGACTCTTCTTACAGTCGGTGCTTTCAGCATTCCCTGTGAGACCAGTATTAGTTTCCGATACACCTTAGCTGGTTCAATGTATTCCTAGGACCTTCACATTGACGATGAAACACAGAAATCGCATCGGAATTAAATACAAAAGGCACAATGTCGCATTAAGTACAAGAATAGAGACTCTTCTTACAGTCGGTGCTTTGAGCATTCCCTGTGAGAACAGTATTAGTTTCCGATACAACACTGCAGGATCAATGTATTCCTTGGACCTTCACATTGACGATGAAACACAGAAATCGCATCGGAATTAAATACAAAAGGCACAATGCCGCATTAAGTACAAGAATAGTGACTCTTCTTACAGTCGGTGCTTTGAGCATTCCCTGTGAGACCAGAATTAGTTTCCGATACACCACTCCAGGTTCAATGCATTCCTTGGACCTTCACATTGACGATGAAACACAGAAATCACATCGGAATGAAATACAAAAGGCAAACTGCCGCGTAAGTATAAGAAAAGGGACTCTTCTTACAGTCGGTGCTTTCAGCATTCTCTGTGAGACCAGTATTAGTTTCCGATACACCTCAGCAGGTTCAATGTATTCCTAGGACCTTCACATTGACGATGAAACACAGAAATCGCAACGGAATTAAATACAAAAGGCACAATGTCGCCTTAAGTACAAGAATAGAGACTCTTCTTACAGTCGGTGCTTTGAGCATTCCCTGTGAGACCAGTATTAGTTTCCGATACAACACTGCAGGTTCAATGTATTCCTTAGACCTTCACATTGACGATGAAACACAGAATTCGCATCGGAATGAAATACAAAAGGCAAACTGCCGCGTAAGTTCAAGAATAGAGACTCTTCTTACAGTCGGTGCTTTCAGCATTCCCTGTGAGACCAGTATTAGTTTCCGATACACCTCAGCAGGTTCAATGTATTACTAGGAGCTTCACATTGACGATGAAACACAGAAATCGCATCGCAATTAAATACAAAAGGCACAATGACGTCTTAAGTACAAGAATAGAGACTCTTCTTACAGTCGGTGCTTTCAGCATTCCCTGTGAGACCAGTATTAGTTTCCGATACACCTCAGCAGGTTCAATGTATTCCTAGGACCTTCACATTGACGATGAAACACAGATATCGCATTGGAATTTAATACAAAAGGCACAATGTCGCCTTAAGTACAAGAATAGAGACTCTTCTTACAGTCGGTGCTTTGAGCATTCCCTGTGAGACCAGTTTTAGTTCCCGATACAACACTGCAGGTTCAATGTATTCGTTGGACCTTCACATTGACGATGAAACACAGAAATCGCATCGGAATTAAATAAAAAAGGCACAATGCCGCATTAAGTACAAGAATAGTGACTCTTCTTACAGTCGGTGCTTTGAGCATTCCCTGTGAGACCAGAATTAGTTTCCGATACACCACTCCAGGTTCAATGTATTCCTTGGACCTTCACATTGACGATGAAACACAGAAATCGTATCGGAATGAAATACAAAAGGCAAACTGCCGCGTAAGTATAAGAAAAGAGACTCTTCTTACAGTCGGTGCTTTCAGCATTCCCTGTGAGACCAGTATTAGTTTCCGATACACCTCAGCAGGTTCAATGTATTCCTAGGACCTTCACATTGACGATGAAACACAGAAATCGCATCGGAATTAAATACAAAAGGGACAATGTCGCCTTAAGTACAAGAATAGAGACTCTTCTTACAGTCGGTGCTTTGAGCATTCCCTGTGAGACCAGTATTAGTTTCTGATACAACACTGCAGGTTCAATGTATTCCTTGGACCTTCACATTGACGATGAAACACAGAATTCGCATCGGAATGAAACACAAAAGGCAAAATGCCGCGTAAGTATAAGAATAGAGACTCTTCTTACAGTCGGTGCTTTCAGCATTCCCTGTGAAACCAGTATTAGTTTCCGATACACCTCAGCAGGGTCAATGTATTCCTAGGACCTTCACATTGACGATGCAACACAGAAATCGCATCGGAATTAAATACAAAAGGCACAATGCCGCATTAAGTACAAGAATAGAGGCTCTTCTTACAGTCAGTGCTTTGAGCATTCCCTTTGAGACCAGAATTAGTTTCCGATACACCACTCCAGGTTCAATGTATTCCTTGGACCTTCACATTGACGATGAAACACAGAAATCGCATCGGAATGAAATACAAAAGGCAAACTGCCGCATAAGTACAAGAATAGAGACTCTTCTTACAGTCGGTGCTTTCAGCATTCCCTGTGAGACCAGTATTAGTTTCCGATACACCTCAGCAGGTTCAATGTATTACTAGGACCTTCACATTGATGATGAAACACAGAAATCGCATCGGAATTAAATACAAAAGGCACAATGTTGCCTTAAGTACAAGAATAGAGACTCTTCTTGCAGTCGGTGCTTTGAGCATTCCCTGTGAGACCAGAATTAGTTTCCGATACACCACTCAAGGTTCAATGTTTTCCTTGGACCTTCACATTGACGATGAAACACAGAAATCGCATCGGAATGAAATACAAAAGGCAAACTGCCGCGTAAGTACAAGAATAGAGACTGTTCTTACAGTCGGTGCTATCAGCATTCCCTTTGATACCAGTATTAGTTTCCGATACACCTCAGCAAGTTCAATGTATTCCTAGGACCTTCACATTGACGATGAAACACAGAAATCGCATCGGAATTAAATAGAAAAGGCACAATGCCGTCTTAAGTACAAGAATAGAGACTCTTCTTACAGTCGGTGCTATGAGCATTCCCTGTGGGACCTGTATTAGTTTCCGATACACCACTGCAGTTTCAATGTATTTCTTGGACCTTCACATTGACGATGAAACACAGATATCGCATCGGAATTAAATACAAAAGGCGCAATGCCGCCTTAAGTACAAGTATAGAGACTCTTCTTACAGTCGGTGATTTGAGCATTCCCTGTGAGACCAGTATTAATTTTTGATACAACACTGCAGGTTCAGTGTATTGCTTGGACCTTCACATTGACGATGAAACACAGAAATCGTATCAGAATTAAATACAAAAGGCACAATGCCGCCTTAAGTACAAGAATAGAGACTCTTCTTACAGTCGATGCTTTGAGCATTCCCTGTGAGACCAGTATTAGTTTCCGATACACCACTGCAGTTTCAATGTATTCCTTGGACCTTCACATTGACGTTGAAACACAGAAATCGCATCGGAATTAAATACAAAAAGCGCAATGCCGCCTTAAGTACAAGAATAGAGACTCTTCTTACAGTCGGAGCTTTGAGCATTCCCTGTGAGACCAGTATTAGTTTCTGATACACCACTGCAGGTTCAATGTATTCCTTGGACCTTCACATTGACGATGAAACACAGAAATCGCATCGGAATTAATTACAAAAGGCACATTGATGTCATAAGTACAAGAATAGAGACTCTTCTTACAGTCGTGCTTTGAGCATTCTCTGTGAGACCAGTATTAGGTTCCGATACACCACTGCAGGTTCAATGTATTCCTTGGACCATCGCATTGACGATGAAACACAGAAATCGCATCGGAATTAAATACAAAAGGTGCAATGCCGCCTTAAGTACAAGAATAGAGACTCTTCTTACAGTCGGTGCTTTGAGCATTCCCTGTGAGACCAGTATTAGTTTCCGATACACCACTGCAGGTTCAATGTATTCCTTGGACCTTCACATTGACGATGAAACACAGAAATCGCATCGGAATTAAATACAAAAGGCGCAATGCCGCCTTAAGTACAAGAATAGAGACTCTTCTTACAGTCGGTGCTTTGAGCATTCACTGTGAGACCAGTATTAGATTCCCATACACCACAGCAAGTTCATTGTATTCCTTGGACCTTCACATTGACGATGAAACACAGAAGTCGCATCGCAATTAAATACAAATAGCACAACGCCGTCTTAAGTAAAAGAATAGAGACTCTTCTTACAGTTGGTGCTTTCAGCATTCCCTGTGAGACCAGTATTAGTTTCCGATACACCTCAGCAGGTTCAATGTATTCCTAGGACCTTCACATTGACGATGAAACACAGAAATCGCATCGGAATTAAATACAAAAGGCACAATGTCGCCTTAAGTACAAGAATAGTGACTCTTCTTACAGTCGGTGCTTTGAGCATTCCCTGTGAGACCAGTATTAGTTTCCGATACAACACTGCAGGTTTAATGTATTCCTTGGACCTTCACTTGACGATGAAATACATAAATCGCATCGGAATTAAATACAAAAGGCACAATGCCGGATTAAGTACAAGAATGGTAACTCTTCTTACAGTCGGTGCTTTGAGCATTCCCTGTGAGACCAGAATTAGTTTCCGATACACCACTCCAGCTTCAATGTATTCCTTGGACCTTCACATTGACGATGAAACACAGAAATCGCATCGGAATGAAATACAAAAGTCAAACTGCTGCGTAAGTACAAGAATAGAGACTCTTCTTACAGTCGGTGCTTTGAGCATTCCCTGTGAGACCAGTATTAGTTTCCGATACACCTCAGCAGGTTCATTGTATTACTAGGGCCTTCACATTGCCGATGAAACACAGAAATCGCATCGCAATTAAATACAAAAGGCACAATGCCGTCTTAAGTACAAGAATAGAGACTCTTCTTACAGTCGGTGCTTTGAGCATTCCCTGTGAGACCAGTATTAGTTTCCGATACACCTCAGCAGGTTCAATGTATTCCTAGGACCTTCACATTGACGATGAAACACAGAAATCGCATCGGAATTAAATACAAAAGGCACAATGTCGCCTTAAGTACAAGAATAGAGACTCTTCTTACAGTCGGTGCTTTGAGCATTCCCTGTCTGACCAGTATTAGTTTCCGATACAACACTGCAGGTTCAATGTATTCCTTGGACCTTCACATTGACGATGAAACACAGAAATCGCATCGGAATTAAATACAAAAGGCACAATGCCGCATTAAGTACAAGAATAGAGACTCTTCTTACAGTCGGTGCTTTGAGCATTCCCTGTCAGACCAGAATTAGTTTCCGATACACCACTCCAGGTTCAATGTATTCCTTGGACCTTCACATTGACGATGAAACACAGAAATCGCATCGAAATGAAATACAAAAGGCAAACTGCCGCGTAAGTATAAGAAAAGAGACTCTTCTTTCAGTCGGGGCTTTCAGCATTCCCTGTGAGACCAGTATTAGTTTCCGATACACCTCAGCAGGTTCAATGTATTCCTAGGACCTTCACATTGACGATGAAACATAGAAATCGCATCGGAATTAAATACAAAAGGCACAATGTCGCCTTAAGTACAAGAATAGAGACTCTTCTTACAGTCGGTGCTTTGAGCATTCCCTATGAGACCAGTATTAGTTTCCGATACAACACTGCATTTTCAATGTATTCCTTGGACCTTCACATTGACGATGAAACACAGATATCGCATCGGAATTAAATACAAAAGGCACAATGCCGCATTAAGTACAAGAATAGAGACTCTTCTTACATTCGGTGCTTTGAGCATTCCCTGTGAGACCAGAATTAGTTTCCGATACACCACTGTAGGTTCAATGTATTCCTTGGACATTCACATTGACGATGAAACACAGAAATCGCATCGGAATGAAATACAAAAGGCAAACTGCCGCGTAAGTACAAGAATAGAGACTCTTCTTACAGTCGGTGCTTTCAGCATTCCCTGTGAGACCAGTATTAGTTTCCGATACACCTCAGCAGGATCAAGGTTTTACTAGGACCTTCACATTGACGATGAAACACAGAAATCGCATCGCAATTAAATACAAAAGGCACAATGCCGTCTTAAGTACAAGAATAGGGACTCTTCTTTTAGTCGGTGCTTTGAGCATTCCCTGTGAGACCAGTATTAGTTTCCGATACACCTCAGCAGGTTCAATGTATTCCTAGGACCTTCACATTGACGATGAAACTCAGAAATCGCATCGGAATTAAATACAAAAGGCACAATGTCGCATTAAGTACAAGAATAGAGACTCTTCTTACAGTCGGTGCTTTGAGCATTCCCTGTGAGAACAGTATTAGTTTCCGATACAACACTGCAGGTTCAATGTATTCCTTGGACCTTCTTATTGACGATGAAACACAGAAATCGCATCGGAATTAAATACAAAAGGCACAATGCCGCATTAAGTACAAGAATAGTGACTCTTCTTACAGTCGGTGCTTTGAGCATTCCCTGTGAGACCAGAATTAGTTTCCGATACACCACTCCAGGTTCAATGCATTCCTTGGATCTTCACATTGACGATGAAACACAGAAATCGCATCGGAATGAAATACAAAAGGCAAACTGCCGCGTAAGTATAAGAAAAGGGACTCTTCTTACAGTCGGTGCTTTCAGCATTCCCTGTGAGACCAGTATTAGTTTCCGATACACCTCAGCAGGTTCAATGTATTCCTAGGACCTTCACATTGATGATGAAACACAGAAATCGCATCGGAATTAAATACAAAAGGCACAATGTCGCCTTAAGTACAAGAATAGAGACTCTTCTTACAGTCGGTGCTTTGAGCATTCCCTGTGAGACCAGTATTAGTTTCCGATACAACACTGCAGGTTCAATGTATTCCTTGGACCTTTACATTGACGATGAAACACAGAATTCGCATCGGAATGAAATACAAAAGGCAAACTGCCGCGTAAGTACAAGTATAGAGACTCTTCTTACAGTCGGTGCTTTCAGCATTCCCTGTGAGACCAGTATTAGTTTCCGATACACCTCAGCAGGTTCAATGTATTACTAGGACCTTCACATTGACGATGAAACACAGAAATCGCATCGCAATTAAATACAAAAGGCACAATGCCGTCTTAAGTACAAGAATAGAGACTCTTCTTACAGTCGGTGCTTTCAGCATTCCCTGTGAGACCAGTATTAGTTTCCGATACACCTCAGCAGGTTCAATGTATTCCTAGGACCTTCACATTGACGATGAAACACAGATATCGCATCGGAAATAAATACAAAAGGCACAATGTCGCCTTAAGTACAAGAATAGAGACTCTTCTTACAGTCGGTGCTTTGAGCATTCCCTGTGAGACCAGTTTTGGTTCCCGATACAACACTGCAGGTTCAATGTATTCGTTGGACCTTCACATTGACGATGAAACAAAGAAATCGCATCGGAATTAAATAAAAAAGGCACAATGCCGCATTAAGTACAAGAATAGTGACTCTTCTTACAGTCGGTGCTTTGAGCATTCCCTGTGAGACCAGTATTAGTTTCCGATACACCACTCCAGGTTCAAAGTATTCCTTGGACCTTTACATTGCCGATGAAACACAGAATTCGCATCGGAATGAAATACAAAAGGCAAACTGCCGCGTAAGTACAAGTATAGAGTCTCTTCTTACAGTCGGTGCTTTCAGCATTCCCTGTGAGACCAGTATTAGTTTCCGATACACCTCAGCAGGTTCAATGTATTACTAGGACCTTCACATTGACGATGAAACACAGAAATCGCATCGCAATTAAATACAAAAGGCACAATGCCGTCTTAAGTACAAGAATAGAGACTCTTCTTACAGTCGGTGCTTTGAGCATTCCCTGTGAGACCAGTATTAGTTTCCGATACACCACTCCAGGTTCAATGTATTCCTTGGACCTTCACATTGACGATGAAACACAGAAATCGCATCGGAATGAAATACAAAAGGCAAACTGCCGCGTAAGTATAAGAAAAGAGACTCTTCTTACAGTCGGTGCTTTCAGCATTCCCTGTGAGACCAGTATTAGTTTCCGATACACCTCAGCAGGTTCAATGTATTCCTAGGACCTTCACATTGACGATGAAACACAGAAATCGCATCGGAATTAAATACAAAAGGCACAATGTCGCCTTAAGTACAAGAATAGAGACTCTTCTTACAGTCGGTGCTTTGAGCATTCCCTGTGAGACCAGTATTAGTTTCTGATACAACACTGCAGGTTCAATGTATTCCTTGGACCTTCACATTGACGATGAAACACAGAAATCGCATCGGAATGAAATACAAAAGGCAAACTGCCGCGTAAGTATAAGAATAGGGACTCTTCTTACAGTCGGTGCTTTCAGCATTCCCTGTGAGACCAGTATTAGTTTCCGATACACCTCAGCAGGTTCAATGTATTCCTAGGACCTTCACATTGACGATGCAACACAGAAATCGCATCGGAATTAAATACAAAAGGCACAATGTCGCCTTAAGTACAAGAATAGAGACTCTTCTTACAGTCGGTGCTTTGGGCATTCCCTGTGGGACCAGTATTAGTTTCCGTTACCCCACTGCATGTTCAATGTATTCCTAGGACCTTCACATTGACGATGAAACACAGAAATCGAAAAGGAATTAAATACAAAAGGCACAATGTTGCCTTAAGTACAAGAATAGAGACTCTTCTTGCAGTCGGTGCTTTGAGCATTCCCTGTGAGACCAGAATTAGTTTCCGATACACCACTCAAGGTTCAATGTTTTCCTTGGACCTTCACATTGACGATGAAACACAGATATCGCATCGGAATTAAATACAAAAGGCGCAATGCCGCCTTAAGTACAAGTATAGAGACTCTTCTTACAGTCGGTGATTTGAGCATTCCCTGTGAGACCAGTATTAGTTTTTGATACAACTCTGCAGGTTCAGTGTATTGCTTGGACCTTCACATTGACGATGAAACACAGAAATCGCATCGGAATTAAATACTAAAGGCACAATGCCGCCTTAAGTACAAGAATAGAGACTCTTCTTACAGTCAATGCTTTGGGCATTCCCTGTGAGACCAGTATTAGTATCCGATACACCACTGCAGTTTCAATGTATTCCTTGGACCTTCACATTGACGTTGAAACACAGAAATCGCATCGGAATTAAATACAAAAAGCGCAATGCCGCCTTAAGTACAAGAATAGAGACTCATCTTACAGTCGGAGATTTGAGCATTCCCTGTGAGACTAGTATTAGTTTCTGATACACCACTGCAGGTTCAATGTATTCCTTGGACCATCACATTGACGATGAAACACAGAAATCGCATCGGAATTAATGACAAAAGGCACAATGATGTCATAAGTACAAGAAAAGAGACTCTTCTTACAGTCGGTGCTTTGAGCATTCCCTGTGAGACCAGTATTAGTTTCCGATACACCACTGCAGGTTCAATGTATTCCTTGGACCTTCACATTGACGATGAAACACAGAAATCGCATCGGAATTAAATACAAAAGGCGCAATGCCGCCTTAAGTACAAGAATAGAGACTCTTCTTACAGTCGGTGCTTTGAGCATTCCCTTTGAGACCAGTATTAGTTTCTGATACACCACTGCAAGTTTAATGTATTCCTTGGACCTTCACATTGACGATGAAACACAGAAATCGCATCGGAATCAAATACAAAAGGCACAATGCCGTCTTAAGTACAAGAATAGAGACTCTTCTTACAGTCGGTGCTATGAGCATACCCTGTGAGACCAGTATTAGTTTCCGATACACCACTGCAGGTTCAATGTATTCCTTGGACCTTCACATTGACGATGAAACACAGAAATCGCATCGGAATTAAATACAAAGGGCGCAATGCCGCCTTAAGTAGAAGAATAGAGACTCTTCTTACAGTCGATGCTTTGAGCATTCCGTGTGAGACCAGTATTTGATTCCGATACACCACTGCAGGTTCAATGTATTCCTTGGACCTTCACATTGACGATGGAACACAGAAATCGCATCGGAAATAAATACAAAAGGTACAATGCCGTCTTAAGTACTAGAATAGATACTCTTCTTACAGTCGGTGCTTTCAGCATTCCCTGTGAGACCAGTATTAGTTTCCGATACACCTCAGCAGGTTCAATGTATTCCTAGGACCTTCACATTGACGATGAAACACAGAAATCGCATCGGAATTAAATACAAAAGGCACAATGTCACCTTAAGTACAAGAATAGACACTCTTCTTACAGTCGGTGTTTTGAGCATTCCCTGTCAGACCGGTATTAGTTTCCGATTCACCACTGCAGGTTCAATGTATTCCTTGGACCTTCACATTGACGATGAAACACAGAAATCGCATCGGAATTAAATACAAAAGGCACAATGCCGCATTAAGTACAAGAATAGAGACTCTTCTTACAGTCGGTGCTTTGACCATTCCCAGTGAGACCAGAATTAGTTTCCGATACACCACTCCAGGTTCAATCTATTCCTTGGACCTTCACATTGACGATGAAACACAGAAATCGCATCGGAATGAAATACAAAAGGCAAACTGCCGCGTAAGTACAAGAATAGACACTCTTCTTACAGTCGGTGCTTTCAGCATTCCCTCCTTTCAGCATTCAATGTATTCCTTGGACCTTCACATTGACGATGAAACACAGAAATCGCATTAGAATTAAATACAAAGGGCGCAATGCCGCCTTAAGTACAAGAATAGAGACTCTTCTTACATTCGGTGCTTTGAGCATTCCCTGTGAGACCAGAATTAGTTTCCGATACACCACTGTAGGTTCAATGTATTCCTTGGACATTCACATTGACGATGAATCACAGAAATCGCATCGGAATGAAATACAAAAGGCAAACTGCCGCGTAAGTACAAGAATAGAGACTCTTCATACAGTCGGTGCTTTCAGCATTCCCTGTGAGACCAGTATTAGTTTCCGATACACCTCAGCAGGTTCAATGTATTACTAGGACCTTCACATTGACGATGAAACACAGAAATCGCATCGCAATTAAATACAAAAGGCAATATGCCGTCTTAAGTACAAGAATAGAGACTCTTCTTACAGTCGGTGCTTTCAGCATTCCCTGTGAGACCAGTATTAGTTTCCGATACACCTCAGCAGGTTCAATGTATTCCTAGGACCTTCACATTGACGATGAAACACAGACATCGCATGGGAATTAAATACAAAAGGCACAATGTCGCATTATGTACAAGAATAGAGACTCTTCTTACAGTCGGAGCTTTGAGCATTCCCTGTGAGAACAGTATTAGTTTCCGATACAACACTGCAGGATCAATGTATTCCTTGGACCTTCACATTGACGATGAAACACAGAAATCGCATCGGAAATAAATACAAAAGGCACAATGCCGCATTAAGTACAAGAATAGTGGCTCTTCTTACAGTCGGTGCTTTGAGCATTCCCTGTGAGACCAGAATTAGTTTCCGATACACCACTCCCGGTTCAATGCATTCCTTGGACCTTCACATTGACGATGAAACACAGAAATCACATCGGAATGAAATACAAAAGGCAAACTGCCGCGTAAGTATAAGAAAAGGGACTCTTCTTACTGTCGGTGCTTTCAGCATTCCCTGTGAGACCAGTATTAGTTTCCGATACACCTCAGCAGGTTCAATGTATTCCTAGGACCTTCACATTGACGATGAAACACAGAAATCGCATCGGAATTAAATACAAGAGGCACAATGTCGCCTTAAGTACAAGAATAGAGACTCTTCTTACAGTCGGTGATTTTAGCATTCCCTGTGAGACCAGTATTAGTTTCCGATACAACACTGCAGGTTCAATGTATTCCTTGGACCTTCACATTGACGATGAAACACAGAATTCGCATCGGAATGAAATACAAAAGGCAAACTGCCGCGTAAGTACAAGAATAGAGACTCTTCTTACAGTCGGTGCTTTCAGCATTCCCTGTGAGACCAGTATTAGTTTCCGATACACCTCAGCAGGTTCAATGTATTACTAGGACCTTCACATTGACGATGAAACACAGAAATCGCATCGCAATTAAATACAAAAGGCACAATGACGTCTTAAGTACAAGAATAGAGACTCTTCTTACAGTCGGTGCTTTCAGCATTCCCTGTGAGACCAGTATTAGTTTCCGATACACCTCAGCAGGTTCAATGTATTCCTAGGACCTTCACATTGACGATGAAACACAGATATCGCATTGGAATTTAATACAAAAGGCACAATGTCGCCTTAAGTACAAGAATAGAGACTCTTCTTACAGTCGGTGCTTTGAGCATTCCCTGTGAGACCAGTTTTAGTTCCCGATACAACACTGCAGGTTCAATGTATTCGTTGGACCTTCACATTGACGATGAAACACAGAAATCGCATCGGAATTAAATAAAAAAGGCACAATGCCGCATTAAGTACAAGAATAGTGACTCTTCTTACGGTCGGTGCTTTGAGGATTCCCTGTGAGACCAGAATTAGTATCTGATACACCACTCCAGGTTCACTGTATTCCTTGGACCTTCACATTGACGATGAAACACAGAAATCGCATCGGAATGAAATACAAAAGGCAAACTGCCGCGTAAGTATAAGAAAAGAGACTCTTCTTACAGTCGGTGCTTTCAGCATTCCCTGTGAGACCAGTATTAGTTCCGATACACCTCAGCAGGTTCAATGTATTCCTAGGACCTTCACATTGACGATGAAACACAGAAATCGCATCGGAATTAAATACAGAAGGCACAATGTCGCCTTAAGTACAAGAATAGAGACTCTTCTTACAGTCGGTGCTTTGAGCATTCCCTGTGAGACCAGTATTAGTTTCTGATACAACACTGCAGGTTCAATGTATTCCTTGGACCTTCACATTGACGATGAAACACAGAATTCGCATTGGAATGAAATACAAAAGGCAAACTGCCGCGTAAGTATAAGTATAGAGACTCTTCTTACAGTCGGTGCTTTCAGCATTCCCTGTGAGACCAGTATTAGTTTCCGATACACCTCAGCAGGTTCAATGTATTCCTAGGACCTTCACATTGACGATGCAACACAGAAATCGCATCGGAATTAAATACAAAACGCACAATGCCGCATTAAGTACAAGAATAGAGGCTCTTCTTACAGTCAGTGCTTTGAGCATTCCCTTTGAGACCAGAATTAATTTCCGATACACCACTCCAGGTTCAATGTATTCCTTGGACCTTCACATTGACGATGAAACACAGAAATCGCATCGGAATGAAATACAAAAGGCAAACTGCCGCGTAAGTTCAAGAATAGAGACTCTTCTTACAGTCGGTGCTTTCAGCATTCCCTGTGAGACCAGTATTAGTTTCCGATACACCTCAGCAAGTTCAATGTATTCCTAGGACCTTCACATTGACGATGAAACACAGAAATCGCATCGGAATTAAATAGAAAAGGCACAATGCCGTCTTAAGTACAAGAATAGAGACTCTTCTTACAGTCGGTGCTATGAGCATTCCCTGTGGGACCTGTATTAGTTTCCGATACACCACTGCAGTTTCAATGTATTTCTTGGACCTTCACATTGACGATGAAACACAGATATCGCATCGGAATTAAATACAAAAGGCGCAATGCCGCCTTAAGTACAAGTATAGAGACTCTTCTTACAGTCGGTGATTTGAGCATTCCCTGTGAGACCAGTATTAGTTTTTGATACAACACTGCAGGTTCAGTGTATTGCTTGGACCTTCACATTGACGATGAAACACAGAAATCGTATCGGAATTAAATACAAAAGGCACAATGCCGCCTTAAGTACAAGAATAGAGACTCTTCTTACAGTCGATGCTTTGAGCATTCCCTGTGAGACCAGTATTAGTTTCCGATACACCACTGCAGTTTCAATGTATTCCTTGGACCTTCACATTGACGTTGAAACACAGAAATCGCATCGGAATTAAATGCAAAAAGCGCAATGCCGCCTTAAGTACAAGAATAGAGACTCTTCTTACAGTCGGAGCTTTGAGCATTCCTTGTGAGACCAGTGTTAGTTTCTGATACACCACTGCAGGTTCAATGTATTCCTTGGACCTTCACATTGACGATGAAACACAGAAATCGCATCGGAATTAATTACAAAAGGCACATTGATGTCATAAGTACAAGAATAGAGACTCTTCTTACAGTCGTGCTTTGAGCATTCTCTGTGAGACCAGTATTAGGTTCCGATACACCACTGCAGGTTCAATGTATTCCTTGGACCATCGCATTGACGATGAAACACAGAAATCGCATCGGAATTAAATACAAAAGGTGCAATGCCGCCTTAAGTACAAGAATAGAGACTCTTCTTACAGTCGGTGCTTTGATCATTCCCTGTGAGACCAGTATTAGTTTCCGATACACCACTGCAGGTTCAATGTATTCCTTGGACCTTCACATTGACGATGAAACACAGAAATCGCATCGGAATTAAATACAAAAGGCGCAATGCCGCCTTAAGTACAAGAATAGAGACTCTTCTTACAGTCGGTGCTTTGAGCATTCCCTGTGAGACCAGTATTAGATTCCGATACACCACAGCAAGTTCATTGTATTCCTTGGACCTTCACATTGACGATGAAACACAGAAGTCGCATCGCAATTAAATACAAAAGGCACAATGCCGTCTTAAGTACAAGAATAGAGACTCTTCTTACAGTTGGTGTTGTCAGCATTCCCTGTGAGACCAGTATTAGTTTCCGATACACCTCAGCAGGTTCAATGTATTCCTAGGACCTTCACATTGACGATGAAACACAGAAATCGCATCGGAATTAAATACAAAAGGCACAATGTCGCCTTATGTACAAGAATAGAGACTCTTCTTACAGTCGGTGCTTTGAGCATTCCCTGTGAGACCAGTATTAGTTTCCGATACAACACTGCAGGTTTAATGTATTCCTTGGACCTTCACTTGACGATGAAATACATAAATCGCATCGGAAATAAATACAAAAGGCACAATGCCGGATTAAGTACAAGAATGGAGACTCTTCTTACAGTCGGTGTTTTGAGCATTCCCTGTGAGACCAGAATTAGTTTCCGATACACCACTCCAGGTTCAATGTTTTCCTTGGACCTTCACATTGACGATGAAACACAGAAATCGCATCGGAATGAAATACAAAAGTCAAACTGCTGCGTAAATACAAGAATAGAGACTCTTCTTACAGTCGGTGCTTTGAGCATTCCCTGTGAGACCAGTATTAGTTTCCGATACACCTCAGCAGGTTTAATGTATTACTAGGGCCTTCACATTGCCGATGAAACACAGAAATCGCATCGCAATTAAATACAAAAGGCACAATGCCGTCTTAAGTACAAGAATAGAGACTCTTCTTACAGTCGGTGCTTTGAGCATTCCCTGTGAGACCAGTATTAGTTTCCGATACACCTCAGCAGGTTCAATGTATTCCTAGGACCTTCACATTGACGATGAAACACAGAAATCGCATCGGAATTAAATACAAAAGGCACAATGTCGCCTTAAGTACAAGAATAGAGACTCTTCTTACAGTCGGTGCTTTGAGCATTCCCTGTCTGACCAGTATTAGTTTCCGATACAACACTGCATTTTCAATGTATTCCTTGGACCTTCACATTGACGATGAAACACAGAAATCGCATCGGAATTAAATACAAAAGGCACAATGCCGCATTAAGTACAAGAATTGAGACTCTTCTTACATTCGGTGCTTTGAGCATTCCCTGTGAGACCAGAATTAGTTTCCGATACACCACTGTAGGTTCAATGTATTCCTTGGACATTCACATTGACGATGAAACACAGAAATCGCATCGGAATGAAATACAAAAGGCAAACTGCCGCGTAAGTACAAGAATAGAGACTCTTCTTACAGTCGGTGCTTTCAGCATTCCCTGTGAGACCAGTATTAGTTTCCGATACACCTCAGCAGGTTCAATGTATTACTAGGACCTTCACATTGACGATGAAACACAGAAATCGCATCGCAATTAAATACAAAAGGCACAATGCCGTCTTAAGTACAAGAATAGAGACTCTTCTTACAGTCGGTGCTTTGAGCATTCCCTGTGAGACCAGTATTAGTTTCCGATACACCTCAGCAGGTTCAATGTATTCCTAGGACCTTCACATTGACGATGAATCACAGAAATCGCATCGGAATTAAATACAAAAGGCACAATGTCGCATTAAGTACAAGAATAGAGACTCTTCTTACAGTCGGTGCTTTGAGCATTCCCTGTGAGAACAGTATTTGTTTCCGATACAACACTGCAGGTTCAATGTATTCCTTGGACCTTCACATTGACGATGAAACACAGAAATCGCATCGGAATTAAATACAAAAGGCACAATGCCGCATTAAGTACAAGAATAGTGACTCTTCTTACAGTCGGTGCTTTGAGCATTCCCTGTGAGACCAGAATTAGTTTCCGATACACCACTCCCGGTTCAATGCATTCCTTGGACCTTCACATTGACGATGAAACACAGAAATCGCATCGGAATGAAATACAAAAGGCAAACTGCCGCGTAAGTATAAGAAAAGGGACTCTTCTTACAGTCGGTGCTTTCAGCATTCCCTGTGAGACCAGTATTAGTTTCCGATACACCTCAGCAGGTTCAATGTATTCCTAGGACCTTCACATTGATGATGAAACACAGAAATCGCATCGGAATTAAATACAAAAGGCACAATGTCGCCTTAAGTACAAGAATAGAGACTCTTCTTACTGTCGGTGCTTTGAGCATTCCCTGTGAGACCAGTATTAGTTTCCGATACAACACTGCAGGTTCAATGTATTCCTTGGACCTTCACATTGACGATGAAACACAGAATTCGCATCGGAATGAAATACAAAAGGCAAACTGCCGCGTAAGTACAAGTATAGAGACTCTTCTTACAGTCGGTGCTTTCAGCATTCCCTGTGAGACCAGTATTAGTTTCCGATACACCTCAGCAGGTTCAATGTATTACTAGGACCTTCACATTGACGATGAAACACAGAAATCGCATCGCAATTAAATACAAAAGGCACAATGCCGTCTTAAGTACAAGAATAGAGACTCTTCTTACAGTCGGTGCTTTCAGCATTCCCTGTGAGACCAGTATTAGTTTCCGATACACCTCAGCAGGTTCAATGTATTCCTAGGACCTTCACATTGACGATGAAACACAGATATCGCATCGGAAATTAATACAAAAGGCACAATGTCGCCTTAAGTACAAGAATAGAGACTCTTCTTACAGTCGGTGCCTTGAGCATTCCCTGTGAGACCAGTTTTGGTTCCCGATACAACACTGCAGTTTCAATGTATTCCTTGGACCTTCACATTGACGTTGAAACACAGAAATCGCATCGGAATTAAATACAAACAGCGCAATGCCGCCTTAAGTAAAAGAATAGAGACTCTTCTTACAGTCGGAGCTTTGAGCATTCCTTGTGAGACCAGTATTAGTTTCTGATACACCACTGCGGGTTCAATGTATTCCTTGGACCATCACATTGACGATGAAACACAGAAATCGCATCGGAATTAATGACAAAAGGCACAATGATGTCATAAGTACAAGAAAAGAGACTCTTCTTACAGTCGGTGCTTTGAGCATTCCCTGTGAGACCAGTATTAGTTTCCGATACACCACTGCAGGTTCAATGTATTCCTTGGACCTTCACATTGACGATCAAACACAGAAATCGCATCGGAATTAAATAGAAAAGGCGCAATGCCGCCTTAAGTACAAGAATAGAGACTCCTCTTACAGTCGGTGCTTTGAGCATTCCCTTTGAGACCAGTATTAGTTTCTGATACACCTCTACAGGTTTAATGTATTCCTTGGACCTTCACATTGACGATGAAACACAGAAATCGCATCGGAATTAAATACAAAAGGCAAACTGCCGCGTAAGTACAAGAATAGAGACTCTTCTTGCAGTCGGTGCTATGAGCATACCCTGTGGGACCAGTATTAGTTTCCGTTACCCCGTTGCAGGTTCAATGTATTCCTATGACCTTCACATTGACGATGAAACACAGAAATCGCATCGGAATTAAATACAAAAGGCACAATGTTGCCTTAAGTACAAGAATAGAGACTCTTCTTGCAGTCGGTGCTTTGAGCATTCCCTGTGAGACCAGAATTAGTTTCCGATACACCACTCAAGGTTCAATGTTTTCCTTGGACCTTCACATTGACGATGAAACACAGATATCGCATCGGAATGAAATACAAAAGGCAAACTGCCGCGTAAGTACAAGAATAGAGACTCTTCTTACAGTCGGTGCTTTCAGCATTCCCTGTGATACCAGTATTAGTTTCCGATTCACCTCAGCAGGTTCAATGTATTCCTAGGACCTTCACATTGACGATGAAACACAGAAATCGCATCGGAATTAAATACAAAAGGCACAATGCCGCTCTTAAGTACAAGAATAGAGACTCTTCTTACAGTCGGTGATTTGAGCATTCCCTGTGAGACCAGTATTAGTTTTTGATACAACCCTGCAGGTTCAGTGTATTGCATGGACCTTCACATTGACGATGAAACACAGAAATCGCATCGGAATTAAATACAAAAGGCACAATGCCGCCTTAAGTACAGGAATAGAGACTCTTCTTACAGTCGATGCTTTGAGCATTCCCTGTGAGAACAGTATTAGTTTCCGATACACCACTGCAGTTTCAATGTATTCCTTGGACCTTCACATTGACGTTGAAACACAGAAATCGCATCGGAATTAAATACAAAAAGCGCAATGCCGCCTTAAGTACAAGAATAGAGACTATTCTTACAGTCGGAGCTTTGAGCATTCCCTGTGAGACTAGTATTAGTTTCTGATACACCACTGCAGGTTCAATGTATACCTTGGACCATCACATTGACGATGAAACACAGAAATCGCATCGGAATTAATGACAAAAGGCACAATAATGTCATAAGTACAAGAAAAGAGACTCTTCTTACAGTCGGTGCTTTGAGCATTCCCTTTGAGACCAGAATTAGTTTCTGATACACCACTGCAGGTTTAATGTATTCCTTGGACCTTCACATTGACGATGAAACACAGAAATCGCATCGGAATCAAATACAAAAGGCACAATGCCGTCTTAAGTACAAGAATAGTGACTCTTCTTACAGTCGGTGCTATGAGCATACCCTGTGAGACCAGTATTAGTTTCCGATACACCACTGCAGGTTCAATGTATTCCTTGGACCTTCACATTGACGATGAAACACAGAAATCGCATCGGAATTAAATACAAAGGGCGCAATGCCGCCTTAAGTAGAAGAATAGAGACTCTTCTTACAGTCGATGCTTTGAGCATTCCGTGTGAGACCAGTATTTGATTCCGATACACCACTGCAGGTTCAATGTATTCCTTGGACCTTCACATTGACGATGGAACACAGAAATCGCATCGGAAATAAATACAAAAGGTACAATGCCGTCTTAAGTACTAGAATAGATACTCTTCTTACAGTCGGTGCTTTCAGCATTCCCTGTGAGACCAGTATTAGTTTCCGATACACCTCAGCAGGTTCAATGTATTCCTAGGACCTTCACATTGACGATGAAGCACAGAAATCGCATCGGAATTAAATACAAAAGGCACAATGTCACCTTAAGTACAAGAATAGACACTCTTCTTACAGTCGGTGTTTTGAGCATTCCCTGTCAGACCGGTATTAGTTTCCGATTCACCACTGCAGGTTCAATGTATTCCTTGGACGTTCACATTGACGATGAAACACAGAAATCGCATCGGAATTAAATACAAAAGGCACAATGCCGCATTAAGTACAAGAATAGAGACTCTTCTTACAGTCGGTGCTTTGAGCATTCCCAGTGAGACCAGAATTAGTTTCCGATACACCACTCCAGGTTCAATGTATTCCTTGGACCTTCACATTGACGATGAAACACAGAAATCACATCGGAATGAAATACAAAAGGATCTCTGCCGCGTAAGTACAAGAATAGACACTCTTCTTACAGTCGGTGCTTTCAGCATTCCCTGTGAGACCAGTATTAGTTTCCGATACACCTCAGCAGGTTCAATGTATTCCTAGGACCTTCACATTGACGATGGAACATAGAAATCGCATCGCAATTAAATACAAAAGGCACAATGTCGCCTTAAGTACAAGAACAGAGACTCCTCTTACACTCGGTGCTTTGAGCATTCCCTGTGAGACCAGTATTAGTTTCCGATACACCACTTCACGTTCATTGTATTCCTTGGACCTTCACATTGACGATGAAACACAGAAATCGCATCGGAATGAAATACAAAAGGCAAACTGCCGCATAAGTACAAGAATAGAGACTCTTCTTACAGTCGGTGCTTTCAGCATTCCCTGTGAGACCAGTATTAGTTTCCGATACACCTCAGCAGGTTCAATGTATTCCTAGGACCTTCACATTGACGATGAAACACAGAAATCGCATCGGAATTAAATACAAATGGCGCAATGCCGCCTTAAGTACAAGAATTGAGACTCTTCTTACAGTCGGTGCTTTGAGCATTCCCAGTGAGACCAGAATTGGTTTCCGATACACCACTCCAGGTTCAATGTATTCCTTGGACCTTCACATTGACGATGAAACACAGAAATCGCATCGCAATTAAATACAAAAGGCACAATGCCGTCTTAAGTACAAGAATAGAGACTCTTCTTACAGTCGGTGCTTTCAGCATTCCCTATGAGACCAGTATTAGTTTCCGATACACCTCAGCAGATTCAATGTATTCCTAGGACCTTCACATTGACGATGAAACACAGATATCGCATCGGAAATAAATACAAAAGGCACAATGTCGCCTTAAGTACAAGAATAGAGACTCTTCTTACAGTCGGTGCTTTGAGCATTCCCTGTGAGACCAGTTTTGGTTCCCGATACAACACTGCAGTTTCAATGTATTCCTTGGACCTTCACATTGACGTTGAAACACAGAAATCGCATCGGAATTAAATACAAATAGCGCAATGCCGCCTTAAGTAAAAGAATAGAGACTCTTCTTACAGTCGGAGCTTTGAGCATTCCTTGTGAGACCAGTATTAGTTTCTGATACACCACTGCGGGTTCAATGTATTCCTTGGACCATCACATTGACGATGAAACACAGAAATCGCATCGGAATTAATGACAAAAGGCACAATGATGTCATAAGTACAAGAAAAGAGACTCTTCTTACAGTCGGTGCTTTGAGCATTCCCTGTGAGACCAGTATTAGTTTCCGATACACCACTGCAGGTTCAATGTATTCCTTGGACCTTCACATTGACGATCAAACACAGAAATCGCATCGGAATTAAATATAAAAGGCCCAATGCCGCCTTAAGTACAAGAATAGAGACTCTTCTTACAGTCGGTGCTTTGAGCATTCCCTTTGAGACCAGTATTAGTTTCTGATACACCTCTGCAGGTTTAATGTATTCCTTGGACCTTCACATTGACGATGAAACACAGAAATCGCATCGGAATTAAATACAAAAGGCACAATGTTGCCTTAAGTACAAGAATAGAGACTCTTCTTGCAGTCGGTGCTTTGAGCATTCCCTGTGAGACCAGAATTAGTTTCCGATACACCACTCAAGGTTCAATGTTTTCCTTGGACCTTCACGTTGACGATGAAACACAGAAATCGCATCGGAATGAAATACAAAAGGCAAACTGCCGCGTAAGTACAAGTATAGAGACTCTTCTTACAGTCGGTGCTTTCAGCATTCCCTGTGATACCAGTATTAGTTTCCGATTCACCTCAGCAGGTTCAATGTATTCCTAGGACCTTCACATTGACGATGAAACACAGAAATCGCATCGGAATTAAATACAAAAGGCACAATGCCGCTCTTAAGTACAAGAATAGAGACACTTCTTACAGTCGGTGCTATGAGCATTCCCTGTGAGACCTGTTTTAGTTTCCGATACACCACTGCAGTTTCAATGTATTTCTTGGACCTTCACATTGACGATGAAACACAGATATCGCATCGGAATTAAATACAAAAGGCGCAATGCCGCCTTAAGTACAAGTATAAGAGACTCTTCTTACAGTCGGTGATTTGAGCATTCCCTGTGAGACCAGTATTAGTTTTTGATACAACCCTGCAGGTTCAGTGTATTGCTTGGACCTTCACATTGACGAAGAAACACAGAAATCGCATCGGAATTAAATACAAAAGGCACAATGCCGCCTTAAGTACAGGAATAGAGACTCTTCTTACAGTCGATGCTTTGAGCATTCCCTGTGAGACCAGTATTAGTTTCCGATACACCACTCCAGTTTCAATGTATTCCTTGGACCTTCACATTGACGTTGAAACACAGAAATCGCATCGGAATTAAATACAAAAAGCGCAATGCCGCCTTAAGTACAAGAATAGAGACTATTCTTACAGTCGGAGCTTTGAGCATTCCCTGTGAGACTAGTATTAGTTTCTGATACACCACTGCAGGTTCAATGTATTCCTTGGACCATCACATTGACGATGAAACACAGAAATCGCATCGGAATTAATGACAAAAGGCACAATGATGTCATAAGTACAAGAAAAGAGACTCTTCTTACAGTCGGTGCTTTGAGCATTCCCTGTGAGACCAGTATTAGTTTCCGATACACCACTGCAGGTTCAATGTATTCCTTGGACCTTCACATTGACGATGAAACACAGAAATCGCATCGGAATTAAATACAAAATGCGCAATGCCGCCTTAAGTACAAGAATAGAGACTTTTCTTACAGTCGGTGCTTTGAGCATTCCCTTTGAGACCAGAATTAGTTTCTGATACACCACTGCAGGTTTAATGTATTCCTTGGACCTTCACATTGACGATGAAACACAGAAATCGTATCGGAATCAAATACAAAAGGCACAATGCCGTCTTAAGTACAAGAATAGTGACTCTTCTTACAGTCGGTGCTATGAGCATACCCTGTGAGACCAGTATTAGTTTCCGATACACCACTGCAGGTTCAATGTATTCCTTGGACCTTCACATTGACGATGGAACACAGAAATCGCATCGGAAATAAATACAAAAGGTACAATGCCGTCTTAAGTACTAGAATAGATACCCTTCTTACAGTCGGTGCTTTCAGCATTCCCTGTGAGACCAGTATTAGTTTCCGATACACCTCAGCAGGTTCAATGTATTCCTAGGACCTTCACATTGACGATGAAGCACAGAAATCGCATCGGAATTAAATACAAAAGGCACAATGTCACCTTAAGTACAAGAATAGACACTCTTCTTACAGTCGGTGTTTTGAGCATTCCCTGTCAGACCAGTATTAGTTTCCGAGTCACCACTGCAGGTTCAATGTATTCCTTGGACCTTCACATTGACGATGAAACACAGAAATCGCATCGGAATTAAATACAAAAGGCACAATGCCGCATTAAGTACAAGAATAGAGACTCTTCTTACAGTCGGTGCTTTGAGCATTCCCAGTGAGACCAGAATTAGTTTCCGATACACCACTCCAGGTTCAATGTATTCCTTGGACCTTCACATTGACGATGAAACACAGAAATCACATCGGAATGAAATACAAAAGGATCTCTGCCGCGTAAGTACAAGAATAGACACTCTTCTTACAGTCGGTGCTTTCAGCATTCCCTGTGAGACCAGTATTAGTTTCCGATACACCTCAGCAGGTTCAATGTATTCCTAGGACCTTCACATTGACGATGGAACACAGAAATCGCATCGCAATTAAATACAAAAGGCACAATGTCGCCTTAAGTACAAGAACAGAGACTCCTCTTACACTCGGTGCTTTGAGCATTCCCTGTGAGACCAGTATTAGTTTCCGATACACCACTTCACGTTCATTGTATTCCTTGGACCTTCACATTGACGATGAAACACAGAAATCGCATCGGAATGAAATACAAAAGGCAAACTGCCGCGTAAGTACAAGAATAGAGACTCTTCTTACAGTCGGTGCTTTCAGCATTCCCTGTGATACCAGTATTAGTTTCCGATTCACCTCAGCAGGTTCAATGTATTCCTAGGACCTTCACATTGACGATGAAACACAGAAATCGCATCGGAATTAAATACAAAAGGCACAATGCCGCTCTTAAGTACAAGAATAGAGACACTTCTTACAGTCGGTGCTATGAGCATTCCCTGTGAGACCTGTTTTAGTTTCTGATACACCACTGCAGTTTCAATGTATTTCTTGGACCTTCACATTGACGATGAAACACAGATATCGCATCGGAATTAAATACAAAAGGCGCAATGCCGCCTTAAGTACAAGTATAAGAGACTCTTCTTACAGTCGGTGATTTGAGCATTCCCTGTGAGACCAGTATTAGTTTTTGATACAACCCTGCAGGTTCAGTGTATTGCTTGGACCTTCACATTGACGAAGAAACACAGAAATCGCATCGGAATTAAATACAAAAGGCACAATGCCGCCTTAAGTACAGGAATAGAGACTCATCTTACAGTCGATGCTTTGAGCATTCCCTGTGAGACCAGTATTAGTTTCCGATACACCACTGCAGTTTCAATGTATTCCTTGGACCTTCACATAGACGTTGAAACACAGAAATCGCATCGGAATTAAATACAAAAAGCGCAATGCCGCCTTAAGTACAAGAATAGAGACTATTCTTACAGTCGGAGCTTTGAGCATTCCCTGTGAGACTAGTATTAGTTTCTGATACACCACTGCAGGTTCAATGTATTCCTTGGACCATCACATTGACGATGAAACACAGAAATCGCATCGGAATTAATGACAAAAGGCACAATGATGTCATAAGTACAAGAAAAGAGACTCTTCTTACAGTCGGTGCTTTGAGCATTCCCTGTGAGACCAGTATTAGTTTCCGATACACCACTGCAGGTTCAATGTATTCCTTGGACCTTCACATTGACGATGAAACACAGAAATCGCATCGGAATTAAATACAAAATGCGCAATGCCGCCTTAAGTACAAGAATAGAGACTTTTCTTACAGTCGGTGCTTTGAGCATTCCCTTTGAGACCAGAATTAGTTTCTGATACACCACTGCAGGTTTAATGTATTCCTTGGACCTTCACATTGACGATGAAACACAGAAATCGCATCGGAATCAAATACAAAAGGCACAATGCCGTCTTAAGTACAAGAATAGTGACTCTTCTTACAGTCGGTGCTATGAGCATACCCTGTGAGACCAGTATTAGTTTCCGATACACCACTGCAGGTTCAATGTATTCCTTGGACCTTCACATTGACGATGGAACACAGAAATCGCATCGGAAATAAATACAAAAGGTACAATGCCGTCTTAAGTACTAGAATAGATACCCTTCTTACAGTCGGTGCTTTCAGCATTCCCTGTGAGACCAGTATTAGTTTCCGATACACCTCAGCAGGTTCAATGTATTCCTAGGACCTTCACATTGACGATGAAGCACAGAAATCGCATCGGAATTAAATACAAAAGGCACAATGTCACCTTAAGTACAAGAATAGACACTCTTCTTACAGTCGGTGTTTTGAGCATTCCCTGTCAGACCAGTATTAGTTTCCGATTCACCACTGCAGGTTCAATGTATTCCTTGGACCTTCACATTGACGATGAAACACAGAAATCGCATCGGAATTAAATACAAAAGGCACAATGCCGCATTAAGTACAAGAATAGAGACTCTTCTTACAGTCGGTGCTTTGAGCATTCCCAGTGAGACCAGAATTAGTTTCCGATACACCACTCCAGGTTCAATGTATTCCTTGGACCTTCACATTGACGATGAAACACAGAAATCACATCGGAATGAAATACAAAAGGATCTCTGCCGCGTAAGTACAAGAATAGACACTCTTCTTACAGTCGGTGCTTTCAGCATTCCCTGTGAGACCAGTATTAGTTTCCGATACACCTCAGCAGGTTCAAGGTATTCCTAGGACCTTCACATTGACGATGGAACACAGAAATCGCATCGCAATTAAATACAAAAGGCACAATGTCGCCTTAAGTACAAGAACAGAGACTCCTCTTACACTCGGTGCTTTGAGCATTCCCTGTGAGACCAGTATTAGTTTCCGATACACCACTTCACGTTCATTGTATTCCTTGGACCTTCACATTGACGATGAAACACAGAAATCGCATCGGAATGAAATACAAAAGGCAAACTGCCGCGTAAGTACAAGAATAGAGACTCTTCTTACAGTCGGTGCTTTCAGCATTCCCTGTGAGACCAGTATTAGATTCCGATACACCTCAGCAGGTTCAATGTATTCCTAGGACCTTCACATTGACGATGAAACACAGAAATCGCATCGGAATTAAATACAAATGGCGCAATGCCGCCTTAAGTACAAGAATAGAGACTCTTCTTACAGTCGGTGCTTTGAGCATTCCCAGTGAGACCAGAATTAGTTTCCGATACACCACTCCAGGTTCAATGTATTCCTTGGACCTTCACATTGACGATGAAACACAGAAATCGCATCGGAATGAAATACAAAAGGCAAACTGCCGCGTAAGTACAAGAATAGACACTCTTCTTATAGTCAGTGCTTTCAGCATTCCCTGTGAGACCAGTATTAGTTTCCGATACACCTCAGCAGGTTCAATGTATTCCTAGGACCTTCACATTGACGATGAAACATAGAAATCGCATCGCAATTAAATACAAAAGGCACAATGTCACCTTAAGTACAAGAACAGAGACTCCTCTTACACTCTGTGCTTTGAGCATTCCCTGTGAGACCAGTATTAGTTTCCGATACACCACTTCATGTTCAATGTATTCCTTGGACTTTCACATTGACGATGAAACTCAGAAATCGCATCGGAATGAAATACAAAAGGCAAACTGCCGCGTAAGTACAAGAAGAGAGACTCTTCTTTCAGTCGGTACTTTCAGCATTCACTGTGAGACCAGTTTTAGTTTCCGATACACCTCAGCAGGTTCAATGTATTCCTAGGACCTTCACATTGACGATGAAACACAGAAATCGCATCGGGATTAAATACAAATGGCGCAATGCCGCCTTAAGTACAAGAATAGAGACTCTTCTTACAGTCGGTGCTTTGGGCATTCCCTGTGAGACCAGAATGAGTTTCTGATATACCACTCCAGGTTCAATGTATTCCTAGGACCTTCACATTGACGATGAAACACAGCAATCGCATCGGAATTAAATACAAAAGGGACAATGTCGCCTTAAGTACAAGAATAGGGACTCTTCTCGCATTCGGTGCTTTGAGCATTCCCTGTGAGACCAGAATTAGTTTCCGATACACCACTCCAGGTTCAATGTATTCCTTGGACCTTCACCATAACGATGAAACACAGAAATCGCATCGGAATGAAATACAAAAGGCAAACTGCCGCGTAAGGACAAGAATAGAGACTCTTCTTACAGTCGGTGCTTTCAGCATTCCCTGTGATACCAGTAGTAGTTTCCGACACACCTCAGCAGGTTCAATGTAATCCTAGGACCTTCACATTGACGATGAAACACAGAAATCGCATCGGAATTAAATAGAAAAGGCACAATGCCGTCTTAAGTACAAGAATAGAGACACTTCTTACAGTCGGTGCTATGAGCATTCCCTGTGAGACCTGTATTAGTTTCCGATACACCACTGCAGTTTCAATGTATTTCTTGGACCTTCACATTGACGATGAAACACAGATATCGCATCGGAATTAAATACAAAAGGCGCAATGCCGCCTTAAGTACAAGTATAGAGACTCTTCTTACAGTCGGTGATTTGAGCATTCCCTGTGAGACCAGTATTAGTTTTTGATACAACACTGCAGGTTCAGTGTATTCCTTGGACCTTCACATTGACGATGAAACACAGAAATCGCATCGGAATTAAATACAAAAGGCACAATGCCGCCTTAAGTACAAGAATAGAGGCTCTTCTTACAGTCGATGCTTTGAGCATTCCCTGTGAGACCAGTATTAGTTTCCGATACACCACTGCAGTTTCAGTGTATTCCTTGGACCTTCACATTGACGTTGAAACACAGAAATCGCATCGGAATTAAATACAAAAAGCGCAATGCCGCCTTAAGTACAAGAATAGAGACTCTTCTTACAGTCGGAGCTTTGAGCATTCCCTGTGAGACCAGTATTAGTTTCTGATACACCACTGCAGGTTCATTGTATTCCTTGGACCATCACATTGACGATGAAACACAGAAATCGCATCGGAATTAATGACAAAAGGCACAATGATGTCATAAGTACAAGAAAAGAGACTCTTCTTACAGTCGGTGCTTTGAGCATTCCCTGTGAGACCAGTATTAGTTTTCGATACACCACTGCAGGTTCATTGTATTCCTTGGACCTTCACATTGACGATGAAACACAGAAATCGCATCGGAATTAAATACAAAAGGCGCAATGCCGCCTTATGTACAAGAATAGAGACTCTTCTTACAGTCGGTGCTTTGAGCATTCCCTTTGAGACCAGTATTAGTTTCTGATACACCACTGCAGGTTTAATGTATTCCTTGGACCTTCACATTGACGATGAAACACAGAAATCGCATCGGAATTAAATACAAAAGGCACAATGTTGCCTTAAGTACAAGAATAGAGACTCTTCTTGCAGTCGGTGCTTTGAGCATTCCCTGTGAGACCAGAATTAGTTTCCGATACACCACTCAAGGGTCAATGTTTTCCTTGGACCATCACATTGACACTGAAACACAGAAATCGCATCGGAATGAAATACAAAAGGCAAACTGCCGCGTAAGTACAAGAATAGAGACTCTTCTTACAGTCGGTGCTTTCAGCATTCCCTGTGATACCAGTATTAGTTTCCGATTCACCTCAGCAGGTTCAATGTATTCCTAGGACCTTCACATTGACGATGAAACACAGAAATCGCATCGGAATTAAATACAAAAGGCACAATGCCGCTCTTAAGTACAAGAATAGAGACACTTCTTACAGTCGGTGCTATGAGCATTCCCTGTGAGACCTGTTTTAGTTTCCGATACACCACTGCAGTTTCAATGTATTTCTTAGACCTTCACATTGACGATGAAACACAGATATCGCATCGGAATTAAATACAAAAGGCGCAATGCCGCCTTAAGTACAAGTATAAGAGACTCTGCTTACAGTCGGTGATTTGAGCATTCCCTGTGAGACCAGTATTAGTTTTTGATACAACCCTGCAGGTTCAGTGTATTGCTTGGACCTTCACATTGACGATGAAACACAGAAATCGCATCGGAATTAAATACAAAAGGCACAATGCCGCCTTAAGTACAGGAATAGAGACTCTTCTTACAGTCGATGCTTTGAGCATTCCCTGTGAGACCAGTATTAGTTTCCGATACACCACTGCAGTTTCAATGTATTCCTTGGACCTTCACATTGACGTTGAAACACAGAAATCGCATCGGAATTAAATACAAAAAGCGCAATGCCGCCTTAAGTACAAGAATAGAGACTCTTCTTACAGTCGGAGCTTTGAGCACTCCCTGTGAGACTAGTATTAGTTTCTGATACACCACTGCAGGTTCAATGTTCCTTGGACCATCACATTGACGATGAAACACAGAAATCGCATCGGAATTAATGACAAAAGGCACAATGATGTCATAAGTACAAGAAAAGAGACTCTTCTTACAGTCGGTGCTTTGAGCATTCCCTGTGAGACCAGTATTAGTTTCCGATACACCACTGCAGGTTCAATGTATTCCTTGGACCTTCACATTGACGATGAAACACAGAAATCGCATCGGAATTAAATACAAAATGCGCAATGCCGCCTTAAGTACAAGAATAGAGACTTGTCTTACAGTCGGTGCTTTGAGCATTCCCTTTGAGACCAGAATTAGTTTCTGATACACCACTGCAGGTTTAATGTATTCCTTGGACCTTCACATTGACGATGAAACACAGAAATCGCATCGGAATCAAATACAAAAGGCACAATGCCGTCTTAAGTACAAGAATAGAGACTCTTCTTACAGTCGGTGCTATGAGCATACCCTGTGAGACCAGTATTAGTTTCCGATACACCACTGCAGGTTCAATGTATTCCTTGGACCTTCACATTGACGATGAAACACAGAAATCGCATCGGAATTAAATACAAAGGGCGCAATGCCGCCTTAAGTAGAAGAATAGAGACTCTTCTTACAGTCGATGCTTTGAGCATTCCGTGTGAGACCAGTATTTGATTCCGATACACCACTGCAGGTTCAATGTATTCCTTGGACCTTCACATTGACGATGGAACACAGAAATCGCATCGGAAATAAATACAAAAGGTACAATGCCGTCTTAAGTACTAGAATAGATACTCTTCTTACAGTCGGTGCTTTCAGCATTCCCTGTGAGACCAGTATTAGTTTCCGATACACCTCAGCAGGTTCAATGTATTCCTAGGACCTTCACATTGACGATGAAGCACAGAAATCGCATCGGAATTAAATACAAAAGGCACAATGTCAACTTAAGTACAAGAATAGACACTCTTCTTACAGTCGGTGTTTTGAGCATTCCCTGTCAGACCGGTATTAGTTTCCGATTCACCACTGCAGGTTCAATGTATTCCTTGGACCTTCACATTGACGATGAAACACAGAAATCGCATCGAAATTAAATACAAAAGGCACAATGCCGCATTAAGTACAAGAATAGAGACTCTTCTTACAGTCGGTGCTTTGAGCATTCCCAGTGAGACCAGAATTAGTTTCCGATACACCACTCCAGGTTCAATGTATTCCTTGGACCTTCACATTGACGATGAAACACAGAAATCACATCGGAATGAAATACAAAAGGATCTCTGCCGCGTAAGTACAAGAATAGACACTCTTCTTACAGTCGGTGCTTTCAGCATTCCCTGTGAGACCAGTATTAGTTTCCGATACACCTCAGCAGGTTCAAAGTATTCCTAGGACCTTCACATTGACGATGAAACACAGAAATCGCATCGGAATTAAATACAAATGGCGCAATGCCGCCTTAAGTACAAGAATAGAGACTCTTCTTACAGTCGGTGCATTGAGCATTCCCAGTGAGACCAGAATTAGTTTCCGATACACCACTCCAGGTTCAATGTATTCCTTGGACCTTCACATTGACGATGAAACACAGAAATCGCATCGGAATGAAATACAAAAGGCAAACTGCCGCGTAAGAACAAGAATAGACACTCTTCTTACAGTCAGTGCTTTCAGCATTCCCTGTGAGACCAGTATTAGTTTCCGATACACCTCAGCAGGTTCAATGTATTCCTAGGACCTTCACATTGACGATGAAACATAGAAATCGCATCGCAATTAAATACAAAAGGCACAATGTCACCTTAAGTACAAGAACAGAGACTCCTTTTACACTCTGTGCTTTGAGCATTCCCTGTGAGACCAGTATTAGTTTCCGATACACCACTTCATGTTCAATGTATTCCTTGGACTTTCACATTGACGATGAAACTCAGAAATCGCATCGGAATGAAATACAAAAGGCAAACTGCCGCGTAAGTACAAGAATAGAGACTCTTCTTTCAGTCGGTACTTTCAGCATTCACTGTGAGACCAGTATTAGTTTCCGATACACCTCAGCTGGTTCAATGTATTCCTAGGACCTTCACATTGACGATGAAACACAGAAATCGCATCGGGATTAAATACAAATGGCGCAATGCCGCCTTAAGTACAAGAATAGAGACTCTTCTTACAGTCGGTGCTTTGGGCATTCCCTGTGAGACCAGAATGAGTTTCTGATATACCACACCAGGTTCAATGTATTCCTAGGACCTTCACATTGACGATGAAACACAGCTATCGCATCGGAATTAAATACAAAAGGGACAATGTCGCCTTAAGTACAAGAATAGAGACTCTTCTCGCAGTCGGTGCTTTGAGCATTCCCTGTGAGACCAGAATTAGTTTCCGATACACCACTCCAGGTTCAATGTATTCCTTGGACCTTCACATTGACGATGAAACACAGAAATCGCATCGGAATTAAATACAAAAGGCATACTGCCGCGTAAGTACAAGAATAGAGACTCTCCTTGCAGTCGGTGCTATGAGCATACCCTGTGGGACCAGTATTAGTTTCCGTTACCCCACTGCAGGTTCAATGTATGCCTATGACCTTCACATTGACGATGAAACACAGAAATCGCATCGGAATTAAATACAAAAGGCACAATGTTGCCTTAAGTACAAGAATAGAGACTCTTCTTGCAGTCGGTGCTTTGAGCATTCCCTGTGAGATCAGAATTAGTTTCCGATACACCACTCAAGGTTCAATGTTTTCCTTGGACCTTCACAATAACGATGAAACACAGAAATCGCATCGGAATGAAATACAAAAGGCAAACTGCCGCGTAAGTACAAGAATAGAGACTCTTTTTACAGTCGGTGCTTTCAGCATTCCCTGTGATACCAGTAGTAGTTTCCGACACACCTCAGCAGGTTCAATGTATTCCTAGGACCTTCACATTGACGATGAAACACAGAAATCGCATCGGAATTAAATAGAAAAGGCACAATGCCGTCTTAAGTACAAGAATAGAGACACTTCTTACAGTCGGTGCTATGAGCATACCCTGTGAGACCTGTATTAGTTTCCGATACACCACTGCAGTTTCAATGTATTTCTTGGACCTTCACATTGACGATGAAACACAGATATCGCATCGGAATTAAATACAAAAGGCACAATGCCGCCTTAAGTACAAGTATAGAGACTCTTCTTACACTCGGTGATTTGAGCATTCCCTGTGAGACCAGTATTAGTTTTTGATACAACACTGCAGGTTCAGTGTATTCCTTGGACCTTCACATTGACGATGAAACACAGAAATCGCATCGGAATTAAATACAAAAGGCACAATGCCGCCTTAAGTACAAGAATAGAGGCTCTTCTTACAGCCGATGCTTTGAGCATTCCCTGTGAGACCAGTATTAGATTCCGATACACCACTGCAGTTTCAGTGTATTCCTTGGACCTTCACATTGACGTTGAAACACAGAAATCGCATCGGAATTAAATACAAAAAGCGCAATGCCGCCTTAAGTACAAGAATAGAGACTCTTCTTACAGTCGGAGCTTTGAGCATTCCCTGTGAGACCAGTATTAGTTTCCGATACACCACTGCAGGTTCAATGTATTCCTTGGACCATCACATTGACGATGAAACACAGAAATCGCATCGGAATTAATGACAAAAGGCACAATGATGTCATAAGTACAAGAAAAGAGACTCTTCTTACAGTCGGTGCTTTGAGCATTCCCTGTGAGACCAGTATTAGTTTTCGATACACCACTGCAGGTTCATTGTATTCCTTGGACCTTCACATTGACGATGAAACACAGAAATCGCATCGGAATTAAATACAAAAGGCGCAATGCCGCCTTAAGTACAAGAATAGAGACTCTTCTTACAGTCGGTGCTTTGAGGATTCCCTTTGAGACCAGTATTAGTTTCTGATACACCACTGCAGGTTTAATGTATTCCTTGGACCTTCACATTGACGATGAAACACAGAAATCGCATCGGAATTAAATACAAAATGCAAAATGCCGTCTTAAGTACAAGAATAGAGACTCTTCTTACAGTCGCTGCTATAAGCATACCCTGTGAGACCAGTATTAGTTTCCGATAGACCACTGCAGGTTCAATGTATTCCTTGGACCTTCACATTGACGATGAAACACAGAAATCGCATCGGAATTAAATACAAAGGGCGCAATGCCGCCTTAAGTAGAAGAATAGAGACTCTTCTTACAGTCGATGCTTTGAGCATTCCGTGTGAGACCAGTATTAGATACCGATACACCACTGCAGGTTCAATGTATCCCTTGGACCTTCACATTGACGATGGAACACAGAAATCGCATCGGAAATAAATACAAAAGGTACAATGCCGTCTTAAGTACTAGAATAGATACTCTTCTTACAGTCGGTGCTTTCAGCATTCCCTGTGAGGCCAGTATTAGTTTCCGATACATCTCAGCAGGTTCAATGTATTCCTAGGACCTTCACATTGACGATGAAACACAGACATCGCATCGGAATTAAATACAAAAGGCAACCTGCCGCGTAAGTACAAGAATAGAGACTCTTCTTACAGTCGGTGCTTTCAGCATTCCCTGTGAGACCAGTATTAGTTTCCGATACACCTCGGCAGGTTCAATGTATTCCTAGGACCTTCACATTGACGATGAAACACAGAAATCGCATCGGAATTAAATACAAATGGCGCAATGCCGCCTTAAGTACAAGAATAGAGACTCTTCTTACAGTCGGTGCTTTGGGCATTCCCTGTGAGACCAGAATGAGTTTCTGATATACCACTCCAGGTTCAATGTATTCCTAGGACCTTCACATTGACGATGAAACACAGCAATCGCATAGGAATTAATTACAAAAGGGACAATGTCGCCTTAAGTACAAGAATAGAGACTCTTCTCGCAGTCGGTGCTTTGAGCATTCCCTGTGAGACCAGAATTAGTTTCCGATACACCACTCCAGGTTCAATGTATTCCTTGGACCTTCACATTGACGATGAAACACAGAAATCGCATCGGAATGAAATACAAAAGGCAAACTGCCGCGTAAGTACAAGAAAGAGACTCTTCTTTCATTCGGTACTTTCAGCATTCACTGTGAGACCAGTATTAGTTTCCGATACACCTCAGCAGGTTCAATGTATTCCTAGGACCTTCACATTGACGATGAAACACAGAAATCGCATCGGAATTAAATACAAAAGGCACAATGCCGTCTTAAGTACAAGAATAGAGACACTTCTTACAGTCGGTGCTATGAGCATTCCCTGTGAGACCTGTTTTAGTTTCCGATACACCACTGCAGTTTCAATGTATTTCTTGGACCTTCACATTGACGATGAAACACAGATATCGCATCGGAATTAAATACAAAAGGCGCAATGCCGCCTTAAGTACAAGGATAGAGACTCTTCATACAGTCGGTGATTTGAGCATTCCCTGTGAGACCAGTATTAGTTTTTGATACAACACTGCAGGTTCAGTGTATTGCTTGGACCTTCACATTGACGATGAAACACAGAAATCGCATCGGAATTAAATACAAAAGGCACAATGCCGCCTTAAGTACAGGAATAGAGACTCTTCTTACAGTCGATGCTTTGAGCATTCCCTGTGAGACCAGTATTAGTTTCCGATACACCACTGCAGTTTCAATGTATTCCTTGGACCTTCACATTGACGTTGAAACACAGAAATCGCATCGGAATTAAATACAAAAAGCGCAATGCCGCCTTAAGTACAAGAATAGAGACTCTTCTTACAGTCGGAGCTTTGAGCATTCCCTGTGAGACTAGTATTAGTTTCTGATACACCACTGCAGGTTCAATGTATTCCTTGGACCATCACATTGACGATGAAACACAGAAATCGCATCGGAATTAAAGACAAAAGGCACAATGATGTCATAAGTACAAGAAAAGAGACTCTTCTTACAGTCGGTGCTTTGAGCATTCCCTGTGAGACCAGTATTAGTTTCCGATACACCACTGCAGGTTCAATGTATTCCTTGGACCTTCACATTGACGATGAAACACAGAAATCGCATCGGAATTAAATACAAAAGGCGCAATGCCGCCTTAAGTACAAGAATAGAGACTTTTCTTACAGTCGGTACTTTGAGCATTCCCTTTGAGACCAGTATTAGTTTCTGATACACCACTGCAGGTTTAATGTATTCCTTGGACCTTCACATTGACGATGAAACACAGAAATCGCATCGGAATCAAATACAAAAGGCACAATGCCGTCTTAAGTACAAGAATAGAGACTCTTCTTACAGTCAGTGCTATGAGCATACCCTGTGAGACCAGTATTAGTTTCCGATACACCACTGCAGGTTCAATGTATTCCTTGGACCTTCACATTGACGATGAAACACAGAAATCGCATCGGAATTAAATACAAAGGGCGCAATGCCGCCTTAAGTAGAAGAATAGAGACTCTTCTTACAGTCGATGTTTTGAGCATTCCGTGTGAGACCAGTATTTGATTCCGATACACCACTGCAGGTTCAATGTATTCCTTGGACCTTCACATTGACGATGGAACACAGAAATCGCATCGGAAATAAATACAAAAGGTACAATGCCGTCTTAAGTACTAGAATAGATACTCTTCTTACAGTCGGTGCTTTCAGCATTCCCTGTGAGACCAGTATTAGTTTCCGATACACCTCAGCAGGTTCAATGTATTCCTAGGACCTTCACATTGACGATGAAGCACAGAAATCGCATCGGAATCAAATACAAAAGGCACAATGCCGTCTTAAGTACAAGAATAGAGACTCTTCTTAAAGTCAGTGCTATGAGCATACCCTGTGAGACCAGTATTAGTTTCCGATACACCTCTGCAGGTTCAATGTATTCCTTGGACCTTCACATTGACGATGAAACACAGAAATCGCATCGGAATTAAATACAAAGGGCGCAATGCCGCCTTAAGTAGAAGAATAGAGACTCTTCTTACAGTCGATGCTTTGAGCATTCCGTGTGAGACCAGTATTTGATTCCGATACACCACTGCAGGTTCAATGTATTCCTTGGACCTTCACATTGACGATGAAATACAGAAATCGCATTGGGATTAAATACAAAAGGCACAATGCCGCATTAAGTACAAGAATAGAGACTCTTCTTACAGTCGGTGGTTTGAGCATTCCCAGTGAGACCAGAATTAGTTTCCGATACACCACTCCAGGTTCAAAGTATTCCTTGGACCTTCACATTGACGATGAAACACAGAAATCGCATCGGAATGAAATACAAAAGGAAAACTGCCGCGTAAGTACAAGAACAGAGACTCATCTTACAGTGGGTGCTTTGAGCATTCCCTGTGAGACCAGTATTAGTTTCCGATCCACCTCAGCAGGTTCAATGTATTCCTAGGACCTTCACATTGACGATGAAACACAGAAATCGCATCGCAATTAAATACAAAAGGCACAATGTCGCCTTAAGTACAAGAACAGAGACTCTTCTTACACTCGGTGCTTTGAGCATTCCCTGTGAGACCAGTATTAGTTTCCGATACACCACTTCATGTTCAATGTATTCCTTGGACCTTCACATTGACGATGAAACACAGAAATCGCATCGGAATGAAATACAAAAGGCAACCTGCCGCGTAAGTACAAGAATAGAGACTCTTCTTACAGTCGGTGCTTTCAGCATTCCCTGTGAGACCAGTATTAGTTTCCGATACACCTCAGCAGGTTCAATGTATTCCTAGGACCTTCACATTGACGATGAAGCACAGAAATCGCATCGGAATTAAATACAAAAGGCACAATGTCACCTTAAGTACAAGAATAGACACTCTTCTTACAGTCGGTGTTTTGAGCATTCCCTGTCAGACCGGTATTAGTTTCCGATTCACCACTGCAGGTTCAATGTATTCCTTGGACCTTCACATTGACGATGAAACACAGAAATCGCATCGGAATTAAATACAAAAGGCACAATGCCGCATTAAGTACAAGAATAGAGACTCTTCTTACAGTCGGTGCTTTGAGCATTCCCTGTGAGACCAGAATTAGTTTCCGATACACCACTCCAGGTTCAATGTATTCCTTGGACCTTCACATTGACGATGAAACACAGAAATCACATCGGAATGAAATACAAAAGGCAAACTGCCGCGTAAGTACAAGAATAGACACTCTTCTTACAGTCGGTGCTTTCAGCATTCCCTGTGAGACCAGTATTAGTTTCCGATACACCTCAGCAGGTTCAATGTATTCCTAGGACCTTCACATTGACGATGGAACACAGAAATCGCATCGCAATTAAATACAAAAGGCACAATGTCGCCTTAAGTACAAGAACAGAGACTCCTCTTACACTCGGTGCTTTGAACATTCCCTGTGAGACCAGTATTAGTTTCCGATACACCACTTCACGTTCAATGTATTCCTTGGACCTTCACATTGACGATGAAACACAGAAATCGCATCGGAATGAAATACAAAAGGCAAACTGCCGCGTAAGTACAAGAATAGAGACTCTTCTTACAGTCGGTGCTTTCAGCATTCCCTGTGAGACCAGTATTAGTTTCCGATACACCTCAGCAGGTTCAATGTATTCCTAGGACCTTCACATTGACGATGAAACACAGAAATCGCATCGGAATTAAATACAAATGACGCAATGCCGCCTTAAGTACAAGAATAGAGACTCTTCTTACAGTCGGTGCTTTGAGCATTCCCTGTGAGACCAGTATTAGTTTCCGATACACCACTTCATGTTCAATGTATTCCTTGGACTTTCACATTGACGATGAAACTCAGAAATCGCATCGGAATGAAATACAAAAGGCAAACTGCCGCGTAAGTACAAGAATAGAGACTCTTCTTTCAGTCGGTACTTTCAGCATTCACTGTGAGACCAGTATTAGTTTCCGATACACCTCAGCAGGATCAAGGTTTTCCTAGGACCTTCACATTGACGATGAAACACAGAAATAGCATCGGGATTAAATACAAATGGCGCAATGCCGCCTTAAGTACAAGATTAGAGACTCTTCTTACAGTCGGTGCTTTGGGCATTCCCAGTGAGACCAGAATGAGTTTCTGATATACCACTCCAGGTTCAATGTATTCCTAGGACCTTCACATTGACGATGAAACACAGCAATCGCATCGGAATTAAATACAAAAGGCACAATGTTGCCTTAAGTACAAGAATAGAGACTCTTCTTGCAGTCGGTGCTTTGAGCATTCCCTGTGAGATCAGAATTAGTTTCCGATACACCACTCAAGGTTCAATGTTTTCCTTGGACCTTCACAATAACGATGAAACACAGAAATCGCATCGGAATGAAATACAAAAGGCAAACTGCCGCGTAAGTACAAGAATAGAGACTCTTCTTACAGTCGGTGCTTTCAGCATTCCCTGTGATACCAGTAGTAGTTTCCGACACACCTCAGCAGGTTCAATGTATTCCTAGGACCTTCATATTGACGATGAAACACAGAAATCGCATCGGAATTAAATAGAAAAGGCACAATGCCGTCTTAAGTACAAGAATAGAGACACTTCTTACAGTCGGTGCTATGAGCATTCCCTGTGAGACCTGTATTAGTTTCCGATACACCACTGCAGTTTCAATGTATTTCTTGGACCTTCACATTGACGATGAAACACAGATATCGCATCGGAATTAAATACAAAAGGCGCAATGCCGCCTTAAGTACAAGTATAGAGACTCTTCTTACAGTCGGTGATTTGAGCATTCCCTGTGAGACCAGTATTAGTTTTTGATACAACACTGCAGGTTCAGTGTATTCCTTGGACCTTCACATTGACGATGAAACACAGAAATCGCATCGGAATTAAATACAAAAGGCACAATGCCGCCTTAAGTACAAGAATAGAGACTCTTCTTACAGTCGATGCTTTGAGCATTCCCTGTGAGACCAGTATTAGTTTCCGATACACCACTGCAGTTTCAGTGTATTCCTTGGACCTTCACATTGACGTTGAAACACAGAAATCGCATCGGAATTAAATACAAAAAGCACAAGGCCGCCTTAAGTACAAGAATAGAGACTCTTCTTACAGTCGGAGCTTTGAGCATTCCCTGTGAGACCAGTATTAGTTTCTGATACACCACTGCAGGTTCAATGTATTCCTTGGACCATCACATTGACGATGAAACACAGAAATCGCATCGGAATTAATGACAAAAGGCACAATGATGTCATAAGTACAAGAAAAGAGACTCTTCTTACAGTAGGTGCTTTGAGCATTCCCTGTGAGACCAGTATTAGTTTTCGATACACCACTGCAGGTTCATTGTATTCCTTGGATCTTCACATTGACGATCAAACACAGAAATCGCATCGGAATTAAATACAAAAGGCGCAATGCCGCCTTAAGTACAAGAATAGAGACTCTTCTTACGGTCGGTGCTTTGACCATTCCCTTTGAGACCAGTATTAGTTTCTGATACACCACTGCAGGTTTAATGTATTCCTTGGACCTTCACATTGACGATGAAACACAGAAATCGCATCGGAATTAAATACAAAAGGCACAATGCCGTCTTAAGTACAAGAATAGAGACTCTTCTTACAGTCGCTGCTATGAGCATACCCTGTGAGACCAGTATTAGTTTCCGATACACCACTGCAGGTTCAATGTATTAATTGGACCTTCACATTGACGATGA
Source organism: Schistocerca serialis cubense (assembly GCF_023864345.2). Lineage (NCBI taxonomy): Eukaryota > Metazoa > Arthropoda > Insecta > Orthoptera > Acrididae > Schistocerca > Schistocerca serialis. The sequence goes on from NC_064640.1 coordinate 1,067,785,575, forward strand.
AACACAGAAATCGCATCGGAATTAAATGCAAAGGGCGCAATGCCGCCTTAAGTTGAAGAATAGAGACTCTTCTTACAGTCGATGCTTTGAGCATTCCGTGTGAGACCAGTATTAGATTCCGATACACCACTGCAGGTTCAATGTATTCCTTGGACCTTCACATTGACGATGGAACACAGAAATCGCATCGGAAATAAATACAAAAGGTACAATGCCGTCTTAAGTACTAGAATAGATACTCTTCTTACAGTCGGTGCTTTCAGCATTCCCTGTGAGACCAGTATTAGTTTCCGATACATCTCAGCAGGTTCAATGTATTCCTAGGACCTTCACATTGACGATGAAACTCAGAAATCGCATCGGAATTAAATACAAAAGGCACAATGTCACCTTAAGTACAAGAATAGACACTCTTCTTAAAGTCGGTGTTTTGAGCATTCCCTGTCAGACCGGTATTAGTTTCCGATTCACCACTGCAGGTTCAATGTATTCCTTGGACCTTCACATTGACGATGAAACACAGAAATCGCATCGGAATTAAATACAAAAGGCACAATGCCGCATTAAGTACAAGAATAGAGACTCTTCTTACAGTCGGTGGTTTGAGCATTCCCAGTGAGACCAGAATTAGTTTCCGATACACCATTCCAGGTTCAATGTATTGCTTGGACCTTCACATTGACGATGAAACACAGAAATCGCATCGGAATGAAATACAAAAGGAAAACTGTCGCGTAAGTACAAGAACAGAGACTCATCTTACAGTGGGTGCTTTGAGCATTCCCTGTGGGACCAGTATTAGTTTCCGATCCACCTCAGCAGGTTCAATGTATTCCTAGGACCTTCACATTGACGATGAAACACAGAAATCGCATCGCAATTAAATACAAAAGGCACAATGTCGCCTTAAGTACAAGAACAGAGACTCTTCTTACACTCGGTGTTTTGAGCATTCCCTGTGAGACCAGTATTAGTTTCCGATACACCACTTCATGTTCAATGTATTCCTTGGACCTTCACATTGACGATGAAACACAGAAATCGCATCGGAATGAAATACAAAAGGCAAACTGCCGCGTAAGTACAAGAATAGAGACTCTTCTTACAGTCGGTGCTTTCTGCATTCCCTGTGAGACCAGTATTAGTTTCCGATACACCTCAGCAGGTTCAATGTATTCCTAGGACCTTCACATAGACGATGAAACACAGAAATCACATCGGAATTAAATACAAATGGCGCAATGCCGCCTTAAGTACAAGAATAGAGACTCTTCTTACAGTCGGTGCTTTGGGCATTCCCTGTGAGACCAGAATGGGTTTCTGATATACCACTCCAGGTTCAATGTATTCCTAGGACCTTCACATTGACGATGAAACACAGCAATCGCATAGGAATTAAATACAAAAGGGACAATGTCGCCTTAAGTACAAGAATAGAGACTCTTCTCGCAGTCGGTGCTTTGAGCATTCCCTGTGAGACCAGAATTAGTTTCCGATACACCACTCCAGGTTCAATGTATTCCTTGGACCTTCACATTGACGATGAAACACAGAAATCGCATCGGAATGAAATACAAAAGGCAAACTGCCGCGTAAGTACAAGAACAGAGACTCATCTTACAGTGGGTGCTTTGAGCATTCCCTGTGAGACCTGTATTAGTTTCCGATCCACCTCAGCAGGTTCAATGTATTCCTAGGACGTTCACATTGAAGATGAAACACAGAAATCGCATCGTAATTAAATACAAAAGGCGCAATGCCGCCTTAACTACAAGAATAGAGACTCGTCTTACAGTCGATGCTTTGAGCATTCCCTGTGAGACCAGTATTAGATTCCGATACACCACTACAGGTTCAATGTATTCCTTGGACCTTCACATTGACGATGAAATACAGATATCGCATCGGAAATAAATACAAAAGGCGCAATGCCGCCTTAAGTACAAGAATAGAGACTCTTCTTACAGTCGGTGCTTTGGGCATTCCCTGTGAGACCAGAATGAGTTTCTGATATACCACTCCAGGTTCAATGTATTCCTAGGACCTTCACATTGACGATGAAACACAGCAATCGCATAGGAATTAAATACAAAAGGGACAATGTCGCCTTAAGTACAAGAATAGAGACTCTTCTCGCAGTCGGTGCTTTGAGCATCCCCTGTGAGACCAGAATTAGTTTCCGATACACCACTCCAGGTTCAATGTATTCCTTGGACCTTCACATTGACGATGAAACACAGAAATCGCATCGGAATGAAATACAAAAGGCAAACTGCCGCGTAAGTACAAGAAAAGAGACTCATCTTACAGTCGGTGCTTTCAGCATTCCCTGTGAGACCAGTATTAGTTTCCGATACACCTCAGCAGGTTCAATGTATTCCTAGGACCTTCACATTGACAATGAAACACAGAAATCGCATCGGAATTAAATACAAAGGGCACAATGTCGTCGTAAGTACAAGAATAGAGACTCTTTTTACAGTCGGTGATTTGAGCATTCCCTGTCAGACCGGTATTAGTTCCCCATACACCACTGCAGGTTCAATGTATTCCTTGGACCTTCACATTGACGACGAAACACAGAAATCGCATCGGAATTAAATACAAAAGGCACAATGCCGCATTAAGTACAAGAATAGAGACTCTTCTTACAGTCGGTGCTTGAGCATTCCCTGTGAGACCAGAATTAGTTTCCGATACACCACTCCAGGTTCAATGTATTCCTTGGACCTTCACATTGACGATGAAACACAGAAATCGCATCGGAATGAAATACAAAAGGCAAACTGCCGCATAAGTACAAGAATAGAGATTCTTCTTACAGTCGGTGCTTTCAGCATTCCCTGTGAGACCAGTATTAGTTTCTGATACACCACTGCAGGTTCAGTGTATTCCATGGACCTTCACATTGACGATGAAACACAGAAATCGCATCGGAATTAAATACAAAAGGCGCAATGCCGCCTTAAGAACAAGAATACAGACTCGTCATACAGTCGGTGCTTTGAGCATTCCCTTTGAGACCAGTATTAGTTTCTGATACAACACTGTAGGTTCAATGTATTCCTTGGACCTTCACATGGACGATGAAACACAGAAATCGCATCGGAATTAATTACAAAAGGCACAATGTCGCCTTAAGTACAAGAACAGAGACTCTTCTTACACTCGGTGCTTTGAGCATTCCCTGTGAGACCAGTATTATTTTCCGATACACCACTTCATGTTCAATGTATTCCTTGGACCTTCACATTGACGATGAAACACAGAAATCGCATCGGAATGAAATACAAAAGGCAAACTGCTGCGTAAGTACAAGAATAGAGACTCTTTTTACAGTCGGTGATTTGAGCATTCCCTGTCAGACCGGTATTAGTTCCCCATACACCACTGCAGGTTCAATGTATTCCTAGGACCTTCACATTGACGATGAAACACAGAAATCGCATCGGAATTAAATACAAATGGCGCAATGCCGCCTTAAGTACAAGAATAGAGACTCTTCTTACAGTCGGTGCTTTGGGCATTCCCTGTGAGACCAGATTGAGTTTCTGATATACCACTCCCGGTTCAATGTATTCCTAGGACCTTCACATTGACGATGAAACACAGCAATCGCATAGGAATTAAATACAAAATGGACAATGTCGCCTTAAGTACAAGAATAGAGACTCTTCTCGCAGTCGGTGCTTTGAGCATTCCCTGTGAGACCAGAATTAGTTTCCGATACACCACTCCAGGTTCAATGTATTCCTTGGACCTTCACATTGACGATGAAACACAGATATCACATCGGAATGAAATACAAAAGGCAAACTGCCGCGTAAGTACAAGAACAGAGACTCATCTTACAGTGGGTGCTTTGAGCATTCCCTGTGAGACCTGTATTAGTTTCCGATCCACCTCAGCAGGTTCAATGTATTCCTAGGACGTTCACATTGAAGATGAAACACAGAAATCAAATCGGAATTAAATACAAAAGGCGCAATGCCGTCTTAAGTACAAGAAAAGAGACTCATCTTACAGTCGGTGCTTTCAGCATTCCCTGTGAGACCAGTATTAGTTTCCGATACACCTCAGCAGGTTCAATGTATTCCTAGGACCTTCACATTGACGATGAAACACAGAAATCGCATCGGAATTAAATACAAAGGGCACAATGTCGTCGTAAGTACAAGAATAGAGACTCTTTTTACAGTCGGTGATTTGAGCATTCCCTGTCAGACCGGTATTAGTTCCCCATACACCACTGCAGGTTCAATGTATTCCTTGGACCTTCACATTGACGATGAAACACAGAAATCGCATCGGAATTAAATACAAAAGGCACAATGCCGCATTAAGTACAAGAATAGTGACTCTTCTTACAGTCGGTGCTTTGAGCATTCCCTGTGAAACCAGAATTAGTTTCCGATACACCACTCCAGGTTCAATGTATTCCTTGGACCTTCACATTGACGATGAAACACAGAAATCGCATTGGAATGAAATACAAAAGGCAAACTGCCGCGCAAGTACAAGAATAGAGACTCTTCTTACAGTCGGTGCTTTCAGCATTCCCTCTGAGACCAGTATTAGTTTCCGATACACCTCAGCAGGTTCAATGTATTCCTAGGACCTTCACATTGACGATGAAACACAGAAATCGCATCGGAATTAAATACAAAAGGCACAATGTCGCCTTAAGTACAAGAATAGAGACTCCTCTTACACTCGGTGCTTTGGGCATTCCCTGTGAGACCAGTATTAGTTTCCGATACACCACTGCAGGTTCAATGTATTCCTTGGACATTCACATTGACGATGAAACACAGAAATCGCATCGGAATGAAATACAAAAGGCAAACTGCCGCGTAAGTACAAGAATAGAGAGTCTTCTTACAGTCGGTGCTTTCAGCATTCCCTGTGAGACCAGTATTAGTTTCCGACACTCCTCACCAGGTTCAATGTATTCCTAGGACCTTCATATTGACGATGAAACACAGAAATCGCATCGGAATTAAATACAAAAGGCACAATGTCGCCTTAAGTACAAGAATAGACACTCATCTTACAGTCGGTGCTTTGAGCATTCCCTGTGAGACCAGAATTAGTTTCCGATACACCACTCCAGGTTCAATGTATTCCTTGGACCTTCACATTGACGATGAAACACAGAAATCGCATCGGAATGAAATACAAAAGGCCAACTGCCGCGTAAGTACAAGAATAGAGACTCTTCTTACAGTCGGTGATTTCAGCATTCCCTGTGAGACCAGTATTAGTTTCTGATACACCACTGCAGGTTCAGTGTATTCCATGGACCTTCACATTGACGAGGAAACACAGAAATCGCATCGGAATTAATTACAAAAGGCACAATGCCGTCATAAGTACAAGAATAGAGACTCTTCTTACAGTCGGTGCTTTGAGCATTCCCTGTGAGAGCAGAATTAGTTTCCGATACACCACTGCAGGTTCAATGTATTCCATGGACCTTCACATTGACGATGAAACACAGAAATCGCATCGGAATTAAAGACAAAAGGTGCAATGCCGCCTTAAGTACAAGAATAGAGACATTTCTTACAGTCGGTGCTTTGGGCATTCCCTGTGAGACCAGTATTAGTTTCCGATACACCACTGCAGGTTCAATGTATTCCTTGCACCTTCACATTGACGATGAAACACAGAAATCGCATCGGAATTAAATACAAAAGGCGCAATGCCGCCTTAAGAACAAGAAAACAGACTCGTCATACAGTCGGTGCTTTGAGCATTCCCTTTGAGACCAGTATTAGTTTCTGATACAACACTGCAGGTTCAATGTATTCCTTGGACCTTCACATGGACGATGAAACACAGAAATCGCATCGGAATTAATTACAAAAGGCACAATGCCGTCATCAGTACAAGAATAAAGACTCTTCTTACAGTCGGAGCTTTGAGCATTCCCTGTGAGACCAGTATTAGTTTCCGATACACCACTGCAGGTTCAATTTATTCCTTGGACCTTCACATTGACGATGAAACACAGAACTCGCATCGGAATTAAATACAAAAGGCACATGTCGCCTTAAGTACAAGAATAGAGACTCTTAATACAGTCGGTGCTTTGAGCATTCCCTGTGAGACCAGTATTAGTTTCCGATACACCACTGATGGTTTAACGTATTCCTTGGACCTTCACATTCACGATGAAACACGGAAATCGCATCGGAATGAAATACAAAAGGCAAACTGCCGCGTAAGTACACGAATAGGGACTCTTCTTACAGTCGGTGGTTTCAGCATTCCCTGTGAGACCAGTATTAGTTTCCGAAACACCTCAACAGGTTAAATGTATTCCTAGGACCTTCATATTGACGATGAAACACAGAAATCGCATCGGAATTAAATACAAAAGGCACAATGTTGCCTTAAGTACAAGAATAGAGACTCTTCTTACAGTCGGTGCTTTGGGCATTCCCTGTGAGACCAGTATTAGTTTCTGATACACCACTGCAGGTTCAATGTATTCCTTGGACCATCACATTGACGATAAAACACAGAAATCGCATCGGAATAAATTACAAAAGGCACAATGCCGTCATAAGTACAAGAATAGAGACTCTTCTTACAGTCGGTGCTTTGAGCATTCCCTGTGAGAACAGTATTAGTTTCCGATACACCACTGAAGGTTCAATGCATTCCTTGGACATTCACATTGACGATGAAACACAGAAATCGCATCGGAATTAAATACAAAACGTGCAATGCCGAATTAAGTACAAGAATAGAGTCTCGTCATACAGTCGGTGCTTTGAGCATTCCCTGTGAGACCAGTATTAGTTTCAGATACACCACTGGTGGTTCAATGTATTCCTTGCACCTTCATATTGATGATGAAACACAGAAATCGCATCGGAATTAAATACAAAACGTGCAATGCCGAATTAAGTACAAGAATAGAGTCTCGTCATACAGTCGGTGCTTTGAGCATTCCCTGTGAAACCAGAATTAGTTTCCGATACACCACTCCAGGTTCAATGTATTCCTTGGACCTTCACATTGACGATGAAACACAGAAATCGCATCGGAATGAAATACAAAAGGCAAACTGCCGCGTAAGTACAAGAATAGAGACTCTTCTTACAGTCGGTGCTTTCAGCATTCCCTCTGAGACCAGTATTAGTTTCCGATACACCTCAGCAGGTTCAATGTATTCCTAGGACCTTCACATTGACGATGAAACACAGAAATCGCATCGGAATTAAATACAAAAGGCACAATGTCGCCTTAAGTACAGGAATAGAGACTCCTCTTACACTCGGTGCTTTGAGCATTCCCTGTGAGACCAGTATTAGTTTCCGATACACCACTGCAGGTTCAATGTATTCCTTGGACATTCACATTGACGATGAAACACAGAAATCGCATCGGAATGAAATACAAAAGGCGAACTGCCGCGTAAGTACAAGAATAGAGAGTCTACTTACAGTCGGTGCTTTCAGCATTCCCTGTGAGACCAGTATTAGTTTCCGACACTCCTCACCAGGTTCAATGTATTCCTAGGACCTTCATATTGACGATGAAACACAGAAATCGCATCGGAATTAAATACAAAAGGCACAATGTCGCCTTAAGTACAAGAATAGACACTCATCTTACAGTCGGTGCTTTGAGCATTCCCTGTGAGACCAGAATTAGTTTCCGATACACCACTCCAGGTTCAATGTATTCCTTGGACCTTCACATTGACGATGATACACAGAAATCGCATCGGAATGAAATACAAAAGGCCAACTGCCGCGTAAGTACAAGAATAGAGACTCTTCTTACAGTCGGTGATTTCAGCATTCCCTGTGAGACCAGTATTAGTTTCTGATACACCACTGCAGGTTCAATGTATTCCTTGGACCATCACATTGACGATGAAACACAGAAATCGCATCGGAATTAATGACAAAAGGCACAATGATGTCATAAGTACAAGAAAAGAGACTCTTCTTACAGTCGGTGCTTTCGGCATTCCCTGTGAGACCAGTATTAGTTTCCGATACACCTCAGCAGGTTCAATGTATTCCTAGGACCTTCACATTGACGATGAAACACAGAAATCGCATCGGAATTAAATACAAATGGCGCAATGCCGCCTTAAGTACAAGAATAGAGACTCTTCTTACAGTCGGTGCTTTGGGCATTCCCTGTGAGACCAGATTGAGTTTCTGATATACCACTCCAGGTTCAATGTATTCCTAGGACCTTCACATTGACGATGAAACACAGCTATCGCATAGGAATTAAATACGAAATGGACAATGTCGCCTTAAGTACAAGAATAGAGACTCTTCTCGCAGTCGGTGCTTTGAGCATTCCCTGTGAGACCAGAATTAGTTTCCGATACACCACTCCAGGTTCAATGTATTCCTTGGACCTTCACATTGACGATGAAACACAGATATCACATCGGAATGAAATACAAAAGGCAAACTGCCGCGTAAGTACAAGAACAGAGACTCATCTTACAGTGGGTGCTTTGAGCATTCCCTGTGAGACCTGTATTAGTTTCCGATCCACCTCAGCAGGTTCAATGTATTCCTAGGACGTTCACATTGAAGATGAAACACAGAAATCAAATCGGAATTAAATACAAAAGGCGCAATGCCGTCTTAAGTACAAGAAAAGAGACTCATCTTACAGTCGGTGCTTTCAGCATTCCCTGTGAGACCAGTATTAGTTTCCGATACACCTCAGCAGGTTCAATGTATTCCTAGGACCTTCACATTGACGATGAAACACAGAAATCGCATCGGAATTAAATACAAAGGGCCCAATGTCGTCGTAAGTACAAGAATAGAGACTCTTTTTACAGTCGGTGATTTGAGCATTCCCTGTCAGACCGGTATTAGTTCCCCATACACCACTGCAGGTTCAATGTATTCCTTGGACCTTCACATTGACGATGAAACACAGAAATCGCATCGGAATTAAATACAAAAGGCACAATGCCGCATTAAGTACAAGAATAGTGACTCTTCTTACAGTCGGTGCTTTGAGCATTCCCTGTGAAACCAGAATTAGTTTCCGATACACCACTCCAGGTTCAATGTATTCCTTGGACCTTCACATTGACGATGAAACACAGAAATCGCATTGGAATGAAATACAAAAGGCAAACTGCCGCGCAAGTACAAGAATAGAGACTCTTCTTACAGTCGGTGCTTTCAGCATTCCCTCTGAGACCAGTATTAGTTTCCGATACACCTCAGCAGGTTCAATGTATTCCTAGGACCTTCACATTGACGATGAAACACAGAAATCGCATCGGAATTAAATACAAAAGGCACAATGTCGCCTTAAGTACAAGAATAGAGACTCCTCTTACACTCGGTGCTTTGGGCATTCCCTGTGAGACCAGTATTAGTTTCCGATACACCACTGCAGGTTCAATGTATTCCTTGGACATTCACATTGACGATGAAACACAGAAATCGCATCGGAATGAAATACAAAAGGCAAACTGCCGCGTAAGTACAAGAATAGAGAGTCTTCTTACAGTCGGTGCTTTCAGCATTCCCTGTGAGACCAGTATTAGTTTCCGACACTCCTCACCAGGTTCAATGTATTCCTAGGACCTTCATATTGACGATGAAACACAGAAATCGCATCGGAATTAAATACAAAAGGCACAATGTCGCCTTAAGTACAAGAATAGACACTCATCTTACAGTCGGTGCTTTGAGCATTCCCTGTGAGACCAGAATTAGTTTCCGATACACCACTCCAGGTTCAATGTATTCCTTGGACCTTCACATTGACGATGAAACACAGAAATCGCATCGGAATGAAATACAAAAGGCCAACTGCCGCGTAAGTACAAGAATAGAGACTCTTCTTACAGTCGGTGCTTTCAGCATTCCCTGTGAGACCAGTATTAGTTTCTGATACACCACTGCAGGTTCAGTGTATTCCATGGACCTTCACATTGACGAGGAAACACAGAAATCGCATCGGAATTAAATACAAAAGGTACAATGTCGCCTTAAGTACAAGAATAGACACTCATCTTACAGTCGGTGCTTTGAGCATTCCCTGTGAGACCAGAATTAGTTTCCGATACACCACTGCAGGTTCAATGTATTCCATGGACCTTCACATTGACGATGAAACACAGAAATCGCATCGGAATTAAAGACAAAAGGTGCAATGCCGCCTTAAGTACAAGAATAGAGACATTTCTTACAGTCGGTGCTTTGAGCATTCCCTGTGAGACCAGTATTAGTTTCCGATACACCACTGCAGGTTCAATGTATTCCTTGCACCTTCACATTGACGATGAAACACAGAAATCGCATCGGAATTAAATACAAAAGGCGCAATGCCGCCTTAAGAACAAGAATACAGACTCGTCATACAGTCGGTGCTTTGAGCATTCCCTTTGAGACCAGTATTAGTTTCTGATACAACACTGCAGGTTCAATGTATTCCTTGGACCTTCACATGGACGATGAAACACAGAAATCGCATCGGAATAATTACAAAAGGCACAATGCCGTCATCAGTACAAGAATAAAGACTCTTCTTACAGTCGGAGCTTTGAGCATTCCCTGTGAGACCAGTATTAGTTTCCGATACACCACTGCAGGTTCAATTTATTCCTTGGACCTTCACATTGACGATGAAACACAGAACTCGCATCGGAATTAAATACAAAAGGCACATGTCGCCTTAAGTACAAGAATAGAGACTCTTATTACAGTCGGTCCTTTGAGCATTCCCTGTGAGACCAGTATTAGTTTCCGATACACCACTGATGGTTTAACGTATTCCTTGGACCTTCACATTCACGATGAAACACGGAAATCGCATCGGAATGAAATACAAAAGGCAAACTGCCGCGTAAGTACACGAATAGGGACTCTTCTTACAGTCGGTGGTTTCAGCATTCCCTGTGAGACCAGTATTAGTTTCCGAAACACCTCAACAGGTTAAATGTATTCCTAGGACCTTCATATTGACGATGAAACACAGAAATCGCATCGGAATTAAATACAAAAGGCACAATGTTGCCTTAAGTACAAGAATAGAGACTCTTCTTACAGTCGGTGCTTTGGGCATTCCCTGTGAGACCAGTATTAGTTTCTGATACACCACTGCAGGTTCAATGTATTCCTTGGACCATCACATTGACGATAAAACACAGAAATCGCATCGGAATAAATTACAAAAGGCACAATGCCGTCATAAGTACAAGAATAGAGACTCTTCTTACAGTCGGTGCTTTGAGCATTCCCTGTGAGAGCAGTATTAGTTTCCGATACAACACTGCAGGTTCAATGTATTCCATGGACCTTCACATTGACGATGAAACACAGAAATCGCATCGGAATTAAAGACAAAAGGTGCAATGCCGCCTTAAGTACAAGAATAGAGACATTTCTTACAGTCGGTGCTTTGAGCATTCCCTGTGAGACCAGTATTAGTGTCCGATACACCACTGCAGGTTCAATGTATTCCTTGCACCTTCACATTGACGATGAAACACAGAAATCGCATCGGAATTAAATACAAAAGGCGCAATGCCGCCTTAAGAACAAGAATACAGACTCGTCATACAGTCGGTGCTTTGAGCATTCCCTTTGAGACCAGTATTAGTTTCTGATACAACACTGCAGGTTCAATGTATTCCTTGGACCTTCACATGGACGATGAAACACAGAAATCGCATCGGAATTAATTACAAAAGGCACAATGCCGTCATCAGTACAAGAATAAAGACTCTTCTTACAGTCGGAGCTTTGAGCATTCCCTGTGAGACCAGTATTAGTTTCCGATACACCACTGCTGGTTCAATTTATTCCTTGGACCTTCACATTGACGATGAAACACAGAACTCGCATCGGAATTAAATACAAAAGGCACATGTCGCCTTAAGTACAAGAATAGAGACTCTTATTACAGTCGGGGCTTTGAGCATTCCCTGTGAGACCAGTATTAGTTTCCTATACACCACTGCAGGTTTAACGTATTCCTTGGACCTTCACATTGACGATGAAACACGGAAATCGCATCGGAATGAAATACAAAAGGCAAACTGCCGCGTAAGTACACGAATAGGGACTCTTCTTACAGTCGGTGGTTTCAGCATTCCCTGTCAGACCAGTATTAGTTTCCGAAACACCTCAACAGGTTAAATGTATTCCTAGGACCTTCATATTGACGATGAAACACAGAAATCGCATCGGAATTAAATACAAAAGGCACAATGTTGCCTTAAGTACAAGAATAGAGACTCTTCTTACAGTCGGTGCTTTGGGCATTCCCTGTGAGACCAGTATTAGTTTCTGATACACCACTGCAGGTTCAATGTATTCCTTGGACCATCACATTGACGATAAAACACAGAAATCGCATCGGAATAAATTACAAAAGGCACAATGCGTCATAAGTACAAGAATAGAGACTCTTCTTACAGTCGGTGCTTTGAGCATTCCCTGTGAGACCAGTATTAGTTTCCGATACACCACTGAAGGTTCAATGCATTCCTTGGACCTTCACATTGACGATGAAACACAGAAATCGCATCGGAATTAAATACAAAACGTGCAATGCCGTATTAAGTACAAGAATAGAGTCTCGTCATACAGTCGGTGCTTTGAGCATTCCCTGTGAGACCAATATTAGTTTCCGATACACCACTGCTGGTTCAATGTATTCCTTGCACCTTCATATTGAAGATGAAACACAGAAATCGCATCGGAATTAAATACAAAAGTCGCAATGCCGCATTAAGTACAAGAAAAGAGACTCTTCTTACAGTCGGTGCTTTGAGCATTCCCTTTGAGACCAGTGTTAGTTTCTGATACACCACTGCAGGTTCAATGTATTTCTTGGACCTTCACATTGACGATGAAACACAGAAATCGCATCGGAATTAATTACAAAAGGCACAATGCCGTCATAAGTACAAGAATAAAGACTCTTCTTACAGTCGGTGCTTTGAGCATTCCCTGTGAGACCAGTATTAGTTTCCGATACACCACTGCAGGTTCAATGTATTCCTTGGACCTTCACATTGACGATGAAACACAGAATTCACATCGGAATTAAATACAAAACGCACAATGTCGCCTTAAGTACAAGAATAGAGACTCTTCTTACAGACGGTGCTTTGAGCATTCCGTGTAAGACCAGTATTAGTTTCCGATACACCACTGCAGGTTCAATGAATTCCTTGGACCTTCACATTGACGATGAAACACAGAAATCGCATTGGAATTAAATACAAAAGGCAAACTGCCGCGTAAGTACAAGAATAGAGACTCTTCTTACAGTCGGTGTTTTCAGCATTCCCTGTGAGACCAGTATTAGTTTCCGATACTCCTCAGCAGGTTCAATGTATTCCTATTACCTTCATATTGACGATGAAACACAGAAATCGCATCGGAATTTAAACCAAAAGGCACAATGTTGCCTTAAGTACAAGAATAATGACTCTTCTTACTGTCGGTGCTTTGAGCATTCCCTGTGAGACCAGTATTTGATTCCGATACGCCACTGCAGGTTCAATGTTTTCCTAGGACCTCACATTGACGATGAAACACAGAAATCGCATCGGAATTAAATACAAAGGGCACAATGTCGCCTTAAGTACAAGAATAGAGACTCTTCTTATAGTCGGTGTTTTGAGCATTCCCTGTGAGACCAGAATTAGATTCCGATACACCACTCCAGGTTCAATGTATTCCTTGGACCTTCACATTGACGATGAAACACAGAAATCGCATCAGAATGAAATACAAAAGGCAAACTGCCGCGTAAGTACAAGAATAGAGCCTCTTCTTACAGTCGGTGCTTTCAGCATTCCCTCTGAGACCAGTATTAGTTTCCGATACACCTCAGCAGGTTCAATGTATTCCTAGGACCTTCACATTGACGATGAGACACAGAAATCGCATCGGAATTAAATACAAAAGGCACAATGTCGCCTTAAGTACAAGAATAGAGACTCCTCTTACACTCGGTGCTTTGAGCTTTCCCTGTGAGACCAGTATTAGTTTCCGATACACCACTGCAGGTTCAATGATTTCCTTGGACATTCACATTGACGATGAAACACAGAAATCGCATCCGAATGAAATACAAAAGGCCAACTGCCGCGTAAGTACAAGAATAGAGACTCTTCTTACAGTCGGTGCTTTCAGCATTCCCTGTGAGACCAGTATTAGTTTCTGATACACCACTGCAGGTTCAGTGTATTCCATGGACCTTCACATTGACGAGGAAACACAGAAATCGCATCGGAATTAATTACAAAAGGCACAATGCCGTCATAAGTACAAGAATAGAGACTCTTCTTACAGTCGGTGCTTTGAGCATTCCCTGTGAGAGCAGTATTAGTTTCCGATACACCACTGCAGGTTCAATGTATTCCATGGACCTTCACATTGACGATGAAACACAGAAATCGCATCGGAATTAAAGACAAAAGGCACATGTCGCCTTAAGTACAAGAATAGAGACTCTTATTACAGTCGGTGCTTTGAGCATTCCCTGTGAGACCAGTATTAATTTCCGATACACCACTGCAGGTTTAACGTATTCCTTGGACCTTCACATTGACGATGAAACACGGAAATCGCATCGGAATAAAATACAAAAGGCACAATGATGTCATAAGTACAAGAATAGAGACTCTTCTTACAGTCGTGCTTTGAGCATTCCCTTTGAGACCAGTATTAGTTTCAGATACAACACTGCAGGTTCAATGTATTCCTTGGACCTTCACATGGACGATGAAACACAGAAATCGCATCGGAATTAATTACAAAAGGCACAATGCCGTCATCAGTACAAGAATAAAGACTCTTCTTACAGTCGGAGCTTTGAGCATTCCCTGTGAGTCCAGTATTAGTTTCCGATACTCCACTGCAGGTTCAATTTATTCCTTGGACCTTCACATTGACGATGAAACACAGAAATCGCATCGGAATTAAATACAAAAGGCACATGTCGCCTTAAGTACAAGAATAGAGACTCTTATTACAGTCGGTGCTTTGAGCATTCCCTGTGAGACCAGTATTAGTTTCCGATACACCACTGCAGGTTTAACGTATTCCTTGGACCTTCACATTGACGATGAAACACGGAAATCGCATCGGAATGAAATACAAAAGGCAAACTGCCGCGTAAGTACAAGAATAGGGACTCTTCTTACAGTCGGTGGTTTCAGCATTCCCTGTGAGACCAGTATTAGTTTCCGAAACACCTCAATAGGTTCAATGTATTCCTAGGACCTTCATATTGACGATGAAACACAGAAATCGCATCGGAATTAAATACAAAAGGCACAATGTTGCCTTAAGTACAAGAATAGAGACTCTTCTTACAGTCGGTGCTTTGGGCATTCCCTGTGAGACCAGTATTAGTTTCTGATACACCACTGCAGGTTCAATGTATTCCTTGGACCATCACATTGACGATAAAACACAGAAATCGCATCGGAATTAATTACAAAAGGCACAATGCCGTCATAAGTACAAGAATAGAGACTCTTCTTACAGTCGGTGATTTGAGCATTCCATGTGAGACCAGTATTAGTTTCCGATACACCACTGAAGGTTCAATGCATTCCTTGGACCTTCACATTGACGATGAAACACAGAAATCGCATCGGAATTAAATACAAAACGTGCAATGCCGCCTTAAGTACAAGAATAGAGTCTCGTCATACAGTCGGTGCTTTGAGCATTCCCTGTGAGACCAGTATTAGTTTCCGATACACCACTGGTGGTTCAATGTATTCCTTGCACCTTCATATTGAAGATGAAACACAGAAATCGCATCGGAATTAAATACAAAAGGCGCAATGCCGCCTTAAGTACAAGAAAAGAGACTCTTCTTACAGTCGGTGCTTTGAGCATTCCCTTTGAGACCAGTATTAGTTTCTGATACACCACTGCAGGTTCAATGTATTTCTTGGACCTTCACATTGACGATGAAACACAGAAATCGCATCGGAATTAATTACAAAAGGCACAATGCCGTCATAAGTACAAGAATAGAGACTCTTCTTACAGTCGGTGCTTTGAGCATTCCCTGTGAGACCAGTATTAGTTTCCGATACACCACTGCAGGTTCAATGTATTCCTTGGACCTTCACATTGACGATGAAACACAGAAATCACATCGGAATTAAATACAAAACGCACAATGTCGCCTTAAGTACAAGAATAGAGACTCTTCTTACAGACGGTGCTTTGAGCAGTCCGTGTAAGACCAGTATTAGTTTCCGATACACCACTGCAGGTTCAATGAATTCCTTGGACCTTCACATTGACGATGAAACACAGAAATCGCATTGGAATTAAATACAAAAGGCAAACTGCCGCGTAAGTACAAGAATAGAGACTCTTCTTACAGTCGGTGTTTTCAGCATTCCCTGTGAGACCAGTATTAGTTTCCGATACTCCTCAGCAGGTTCAATGTATTCCTATTACCTTCATATTGACGATGAAACACAGAAATCGCATCGGAATTAAAAACAAAAGGCACAATGTTGCCTTAAGTACAAGAATAATGACTCTTCTTACTGTCGGTGCTTTGAGCATTCCCTGTGAGACCAGTATTTGTTTCCGATACGCCACTGCAGGTTCAATGTTTTCCTAGGACCTCACATTGACGATGAAACACAGAAATCGCATCGGAATTAAATACAAAGGGCACAATGTCGCCTTAAGTACAAGAATAGAGACTCTTCTTATAGTCGGTGTTTTGAGCATTCCCTGTGAGACCAGAATTAGTTTCCGATACACCACTCCAGGTTCAATGTATTCCTTGGACCTTCACATTGACGATGAAACGCAGAAATCGCATCAGAATGAAATACAAAAGGCAAACTGCCGCGTAAGTACAAGAATAGAGCCTCTTCTTACAGTCGGTGCTTTCAGCATTCCCTCTGAGACCAGTATTAGTTTCCGATACACCTCAGCAGGTTCAATGTATTCCTAGGACCTTCACATTGACGATGAGACACAGAAATCGCATCGGAATTAAATACAAAAGGCACAATGTCGCCTTAAGTACAAGAATAGAGACTCCTCTTACACTCGGTGCTTTGAGCTTTCCCTGTGAGACCAGTATTAGTTTCCGATACACCACTGCAGGTTCAATGATTTCCTTGGACATTCACATTGACGATGAAACACAGAAATCGCATCCGAATGAAATACAAAAGGCCAACTGCCGCGTAAGTACAAGAATAGAGACTCTTCTTACAGTCGGTGCTTTCAGCATTCCCTGTGAGACCAGTATTAGTTTCTGATACACCACTGCAGGTTCAGTGTATTCCATGGATCTTCACATTGACGAGGAAACACAGAAATCGCATCGGAATTAATTACAAAAGGCACAATGCCGTCATAAGTACAAGAATAGAGACTCTTCTTACAGTCGGTGCTTTGAGCATTCCCTGTGAGAGCAGTATTAGTTTCCGATACACCACTGCAGGTTCAATGTATTCCATGGACCTTCACATTCATGATGAAACACAGAAATCGCATCGGAATTAAAGACAAAAGGCACATGTCGCCTTAAGTACAAGAATAGAGACTCTTATTACAGTCGGTGCTTTGAGCATTCCCTGTGAGACCAGTATTAATTTCCGATACACCACTGCAGGTTTAACGTATTCCTAGGACCTTCACATTGACGATGAAACACGGAAATCGCATCGGAATGAAATACAAAAGGCACAATGATGTCATAAGTACAAGAATAGAGACTCTTCTTACAGTCGTGCTTTGAGCATTCCCTTTGAGACCAGTATTAGTTTCTGATACAACACTGCAGGTTCAATGTATTCCTTGGACCTTCACATGGACGATGAAACACAGAAATCGCATCGGAATTAATTACAAAAGGCACAATGCCGTCATCAGTACAAGAATAAAGACTCTTCTTACAGTCGGAGCTTTGAGCATTCCCTGTGAGACCAGTATTAGTTTCCGATACTCCACTGCAGGTTCAATTTATTCCTTGGACCTTCACATTGACGATGAAACACAGAAATCGCATCGGAATTAAATACAAAAGGCACATGTCGCCTTAAGTACAAGAATAGAGACTCTTATTACAGTCGGTGCTTTGAGCATTCCCTGTGAGACCAGTATTAGTTTCCGATACACCACTGCAGGTTTAACGTATTCCTTGGACCTCACATTGACGATGAAACACGGAAATCGCATCGGAATGAAATACAAAAGGCAAACTGCCGCGTAAGTACAAGAATAGGGACTCTTCTTACAGTCGGTGGTTTCAGCATTCCCTGTGAGACCAGTATTAGTTTCCGAAACACCTCAACAGGTTCAATGTATTCCTAGGACCTTCATATTGACGATGAAACACAGAAATCGCATCCGAATTAAATACAAAAGGCACAATGTTGCCTTAAGTACAAGAATAGAGACTCTTCTTACAGTCGGTGCTTTGGGCATTCCCTGTGAGACCAGTATTAGTTTCTGATACACCACTGCAGGTTCAATGTATTCCTTGGACCATCACATTGACGATAAAACACAGAAATCGCATCGGAATTAATTACAAAAGGCACAATGCCGTCATAAGTACAAGAATAGAGACTCTTCTTACAGTCGGTGATTTGAGCATTCCCTGTGAGACCAGTATTAGTTTCCGATACACCACTGAAGGTTCAATGCATTCCTTGGACCTTCACATTGACGATGAAACACAGAAATCGCATCGGAATTAAATACAAAACGTGCAATGCCGCCTTAAGTACAAGAATAGAGTCTCGTCATACAGTCGGTGCTTTGAGCATTCC